>NW_015174929.1:53469-70057 GCF_001447785.1 Gekko japonicus
TTCCCTACTTCCCAAACTTTCTTTCCAACTTTCCCCCAGTTCTCTGTCTGTGTTAAACTGCTCTCAGCTAAGGCTGGAATCAGATTGAATTCTCTTCAGCATCCAGTTCAGAAGTCTTTCTCTGTTCAGCTGATGCTAACCAATCCGATTGCTTGGAGCAGTCTGTCACTCAAGGCTCTCAGCTTTTGTGAAGAATTAACGCTTTACAGTCCTTTAGCTGTTTTTACAGCACTTCTATGCATTTAAAAAGTGCAGTCCATCCATCACACTAACACATTGTAGTGGGTAGGCCTAACAAGCTCTGCTTATCTGACACAATATGCTGCAGCAGGTAGACATACTGATGCATGCCACTCTGTGTTGTGTTCAGCTATTTAATATCAAAAAGAAAATCCTACGTCTAATCAAACAGGGCTCTGGAGAAGCAACATAAACATTTCAGAAATAAATACATAGATAATTCTTTTTAAAAAGTTGTGAAGGCCATTTGAAAGCTGAGAAGTAACACGCAACTTGTATTCTTTTGAATTTTCGGAAACCAGAAGACATTCTGAGCAGTTGAAAATCCTAGGTCCCGTTCACACTAGGCGATTTGGACTGGGAGCGGGACAGTTCGGGGGCGGAGCAAACCGGCACAATCACACCACAACATCTGGGAAGCGTCCTGCTTCCGTACCCGAACTGGCCCTTCCCCGTGAAAATCTGCTGCAACTTGCAACCACCTACCTTGGTAGTTCATGGGGAAGCTGCGCGGCAAGCCGGGCGTTTGATCGCCGGCGCGTCCTTGCGCCGGCACAACCCCGGCCTGTAGCCAAACTGCGCATGCTCCGACATGCGCAGTTCGGCCGGCTCCCGGTCAGGGCCGTGTTTTCTCCCCGGCGTTTGATCGTGCCGGGGAGAAAAGGCGCCACGGCCAGGGGATCCATGGGATCCCGCCGCGACGTCTCAACGTTGGCGCGGCTTTTAAAAGCTGCGCCTTTAGAGGCTTTTCCCCTGCCGTGTGGCAGGGGCCCTAGTAAACCTCTTAAGTATTTACGGAGATCCTTTTAACCTGAATAGTGTGTTTAATACACAGTGTGAAACAAGGAAGCCTGTAAGACAGTTAATTATTCCTATATCCACATTTTAAGCACCCAGACAGGATCATTACTGCATTTAGGCAAAACTGTTCCCAAGTAGCTACTAAGATATACATAGTATATAAAATAACTGATTCCTCTTAATGTTTTTAAAAGTCTCCTGGAGCAGGAAAACCTGCAGAAATGTGCCTTTCAAGTTCACAGAGGCCTTCTATTTTAAGCATGCTCTGGAGAAAGTGTTTATTAATTAAAAATAGTACTGAAAAATAGCAGTCTTCAAATGTTACATTATTTGAAATTATGCCAGGCCCTCAAGCATCGTCAAAGCTAGAATACTAACAAAATTCCATTACTTTTGAACATAGTGGGACATTATGTTGTCGACGGCTTTCACGGCCAGAGTTCATTAGCTGCTGTAGATTTTCCGGGTTGTATGGCCATGGCATTGTAGGACTTGACGTTTTGCCAGTAGCTGTGACTGGCATCCTCAGAGGTATAACACAGAAAGATGGAGTACTCTCTGTGTCAAAGTCCTACAATGCCAAGACCATGGCCATACAACCCGGAAAATCTACAGCAGCTAATAGTGGGACATATTTAAAAATTGAATTTTAATCTACAATAATTCTCCGGAACAACCTTGAAAACTAGCTGTCTCCCTCTTGTACTTCAGCATTTTAATGAGTGTGCAAACTGTATATTGAAAGTAGGTTTTTGTTTTTATTTGTAGAAATAGCTCAGCTAGCTAACTATGACAGTGGGACAGCAGCAACTCCAGAAACAGATGAATCAATTAGTGTAAGTCTTATGTTACATTGGCTTATGTTTTATTGCACTGAACTTAAAATAAATGATTGACTATGGTGTTATTTAGTTACAATCAAAGACTTCTTTTTTATGGCACATTATATAATTTGACTATATAACAATAAAATAAAATGAGTACTCTCTACGGCCTTTCTGTGTTATACCTCTGAGGAGGTTATACTACGGCCATACAACCCGGAAAATCTACAACAGCTAATATATATATAGTATGTGTATACACACACCCACACACATACAGTATTGAAAGAAAGTGGGTGAAATATATGAGGATTGATACTTGTACTACAGTTTTGTAAATGAATCCAGAATTTTTTGAAGTTTTCCTCCATTATTTCTTTTTTAAAAAGAATGGAATTTGTGAAACAGCAAGTAATTATATGATAACAAAAAATACCAATATACATTAAGCCATTCCAAAATTCCAGTTCTAGGCTAACGGATATTGTGAACCACTCTGGATATTTTTAAAGTAAATATTTGTAGACAAATTAGCAGATTTCTGTTGGTTTAGAAGAGGTTAGAAATATCCTAAGAAAAGAATTCAAAAGACTTTCATTTATCCCTGTGATGCAATAGGTCAGCTGCACTCTTAATATTGGTGCTGATGATACTTGGTTGAATGACAGCATGTAAGGAAGTCTATTAAAAGCATTGAGTTTAGGACCTGTGACTGCTTGGCTAAAACTATGGTTCCAATCTGCATATTAATATTGCATATTAAATGTTCTGGGACTCATGTAACTAGATCTCTTTGTCATATTCATTTTGAAGAGTTCCAATACGTCTCTTAAACTTCAGCGGAAGCCTCGTGAAAGTGATTTTGAAACCATTAAACTGATCAGTAATGGAGCATATGGGTGAGTATATAAGGCTCTCATAGTTTTTAGGTGATATTATATATTTTACTATAAAACAATATATGCCCTTAAATCAGTATTTATATTCTACATGTAATTTTACTTTTTTAATATGCCAAAAATCATTTCTCTTTGAAAGAAAGCTAAAGATACTCCTATGGAAAATAGAAATGAGTAGATTCAGAAGACTAGATTCTCAACACTATTGATGTTTAAAATTTTGAAGCTGTCACTACTTGGATGGCAATGTAAGAAATAAACAGATATAATTAGATGTAAACAACAAACCTTGTAAAAATAGTGTTTTTCAGCTGCTGCTTTTTGAAATGAGAGTTATAAAAGGTGCAGTAGTAGGACTACTACTATTTTAAAAGCTGGCATAGATAAGTGCATTCTAAAATTCTACACTTAGAATCATAGAATGTTAGAATTGGAAAGGACTTTGCAGGTCATCTAGTCCAACCCCTTGCAGTCTGCAGGAGCATAGCCAAAAGATAGCCCTACATACCTACAACATACCCGAAAGATGGTCGTCCAGCCTCCGCTTGAAAACATCCAGCGAAGGAGCATCCACCACCCCCTGAGGCAGACTGTTAGGGTGTTTCTCCTGATATTTAGCCGGTAACGACTCCCTTGTAATTTCCACCCATTAGACCTAGTCTTGCACTTAAGAAATTTGAGGTTTAAAATCTTACTGGTGTTCCTAAAAAGGCATCTCAGCTGCCTTAGTTTTAATTCAGTGTGTTAATTTGTTGAGGACATAAAAGGGCAAGGTTTGAATTTGAAGTCTAGTATATGGCAGATTACTTGTAGATTGATCTTTAAGACTGGCACTTTGTTTAAAACAGGGATTCTAAAAGGCTTCTAATGAGGCTTCCTATTTAAGAAAGTGACTATAAGCTATGGCAGGTATGGCTAAGAACAAAATACAGAATGTTTGGCTTGTGTCATGTGTGTTTCATATGTGGAGACGGATGGTTGCATGGCTTCCATAAGAACATAAGAGAAGCCAATGCTGGATCAGGCCAATGGCCTATCCAGTCCAACACTCTGTCACACAGTGGCCAAAAATTTATTTATATTTATTTATTAGTTCAATTTATACCCCACCCTCCACGCTGAAGCAGGCTCAGGGAGGCTTACATTAAAAATACCACGTGCCATCAGGAGGTCCACCAGTGGGTCCAGGACACTAGAAGCCCTCCCACTGTTGCCACCCCCAAGCACCAAGAATACAGAGCATCACATGCCCCAAACCCAGAGTTCCTATCTATATCTTGTAGCTAATAGCCACTGATGCTTCTACTCCATATGTTTATCCAATTCCCTCTTGAAGCCGGCCATGCTTGTAGCTGCTACCGCCTCCTGTGGCAGTGAATTCCATATTTCAATCACTCTTTGGGTGAAGAAGTACTTTTATTCGTTCTAACCCGACTGCTCAGCAATTTCATTGCGTGTCCACGAGTTCTTGTATTGTTAGAAAGGGAGAAAAGTATTTCTTTCTCTACCTGCTCTATCCCATGCATAATCTTGTCAACCTCTATCATGTCACCCCTCAGCTATCGTTTCTCCAAGCTAAAGAGTCGTTTTAACCTTTCTTCATAGGGAAAGTGTTCCAACCTTTTTATCATTCTAGTTGCCCTTTTCTGCACTTTTTCCAATGCTATAATATCCTTTCTGAGGTGTGGTGACCAGAATTGTACACAGTATTCCAAATGAGGTTGCACCATCAGTGTATACAGAGACATTATGATACTGGCTGATTTGTTTTCAGTTCCCCTCCTAATAATCCCTAGCATAGCATTGGCCATTTATTTGCAGTTGCACACTGTCTCCAGTCTCTTGGTCAGTCTCTGCCAGTTCAGACCCCATCAATGTGTATTTATAGTTAGGATTTTTGGCCCTAATGTGCATCACTTTGCACTTGGCCACACTGAACACCATTTGCCACGTTGATACTCACTCACCCATCCTTGACAGATTTCTTTGGAGTGCCTCACAATCCTCCCTGGTGTCAGCAAGCTGCCATTAAGTTGTATTTTCTATTCTACATGCTTCCTTGTATTCTGGTCATCCCCCCCCCCACTGTATCCTCCTGTATAGGTGTTTACTGTCTTTTGCTTGCTACATCTGCGGAACTGCTCAAGGTCAACCAGCTGGAGGTGGGATGGAGTTATGGCGTTGCTTCGCTTATTATGTATTTCGTGCATGAGAACAGACCTTATGTTTATGTTGTAGAACCGTTGTGTTCCCAAGGAATTGGGCGCTAGTTTTATCTGCCTTCCCGCCAGCGGGAATTAGGATCATTGGTCCTACTCAGATTCAAGTTCCTTTATTATGTTTTCCTATGAGACTTGTAGTCATTCCTAACAATTTTTGTGTTCCTGATCTATCATCGCTTTACAATAAATTCTACTTTGTTCATCAACCGTGGATTTATTCGAATGCATGGGGAATCGGACACCTGGTTCTTACCACCCTGAACAATTTCGTGTCATCCACGAATTTAGCCACCTCACTGCTTATTTCCAACTCCAAATCATTAATGAACAAGTTAAAATAATTGAACCCAGCACTGAGCCCTGCAGTACTCCACTGCTTACCACCCTCCACTGTGAAAATTGCCCATTTAGACTCACTCTGTTTCCTATTAATTACCCAGTTTTTGATTCACAAGATGACTTGTCCTTTTATCCCATGACTATTGAGCTTACTTAGGACCCTTTGATGAGGAATGTTTTATCAAAAGCTTTCTGGAAGTCAAGGTAAACAACATCTGTTGGGTCCCCCTTATCCACATGTTTGTTTACCCCCTCAAAGAACACTAGCAGGTTAGTGAGACAATATCTTCCCTTACAGGACCCATGCTTATTCAAGAAAGGAACCCTAAGCCCAGTTTAGAACCACCATTTTCACCATTTATTATAGTAATAGTTATTAGCAGTGAGTTTAAAAGGTCAGCATTTTGGTCAGCAGCATTGTTCTGTCAAAGAAATTACCTCACTTGATCTGAATTGAAAAATACATTAATACCTGAGTGCCTAAGAATTTTAGTATAATTAAACAATAATGCCTGCTTCTTTTGTGAATGCAAAGCAGTAAAGTGCTTCATAGGCACATCATTTTTTTTATTACTGGTATAAACGGAAAATAAAGTTAATGTTGTTGTGGAACAATATTTTTTCTTTCAGTGTTTTCCAGGTCATTAATTTTCTGAAGTAACATAAATGAGTGAGCTCATGCTTACGGTTCATTGATTTATATTCCTGAATGTCATTGGGTATATTTTTATGATGTAGCTCATTAATGTTTGTATTATGGTTGTATAACATTCTATTCCTTCAAAAGGTATAATGAAAAAAGTATTGTTATTGAGCAAGTGTATTTATAGCATTTTTGTAAACTGGTCAATTTGCTTGTTTGATTCTGCTTTGGATTTTGGTGTCTTCATTAGTGAGCTAAAAGGCTTTCTTTCAAAATATAATTGTTTGTCTTGGCATATTTTGGCAGGAATTTGTCAGATATATTAATCTTGATGAGCTTAAACCTGAACCTTTTAAAAGTTTCAATACATAACTTTTTTTAGAATTCTGCCTCATAATTGGATGAGTAAATTCATTTGTGATGTAATTAAATGGCTTTAAAGAAGATGAGGTACACCAAGGAATGGATGGTTGGGAATATACAAGAAGTTAAACAAGCTGTGAATCAGTAAACATGTCAGATGCTGGCCAAGTCATTACTGGCTTCACAAGCTGTCTTAGACTTTTTCTTCAAGCCAAATCTTCCATTTTTGCCTGTATAATTGTTTCTCGTTGCAAATGTAACACGTTTTCTCTCTTTAAAATGTTCCAAAATTGGACCAAAAGCTCCATTCACAATTGCTGGAGTAGCCAAATCACCCATCAGCCTGATTTTGTGAATTAGCTTCAGTAGCCACTCCTTTCTCATTTCTTCTTGAGTTATGTAATTGCAGCAATTGTATGCTGGAGTTTGGAATCACTTCTCACAACTCTGTGAATATTAGTGCCTGGCTGTGAAATAATAGTTTGGTGCTGATGCTTGCATAAAATAATGACTTGATTTCTATTACTTGCTGAAAGTTTGTTGAGGCTTGGGAGGACTAGTGATAGTTCAGTCTCTTTTGGAATGTTCCTACAAAGTTTTTGAAAATGGTGAGCAGTTTGATATTCCTGGATATGTTCCTGTTATTATTTTTTTTAATTTATTTATTAGATTTTTACCCCACTCTCCCGGGGTAACTTCCCCTCAGTATATCTCATCATAATCTAGTAGAGGATGTATTTTACGAGGCACATACAAAAGTATCATATGCTTTGTAGAGATAAATACTATAGCTCATTTGTCTACACCCCTTTCAGACCTGGGACCTAATGAACATGGGAGCTACAAGCTCGTGACAGGAAGTCATGTATCATCAGCAGAGGTCGATTCGGGGGGGATTGCGGGGGATCGCAGTTCCCCCGGGTGAGGTGCAGGGGGTGGGGCACACGACGAAGCCCCACCCCCTTCTTCCGGCCACCCCCTGCTTCCAGCCTCATTCTGTTGCAGAAGGAGGAAGAAGCAGGAGGGTAAGTTGGCGTCCTCCCCCTCTGCCTGGCCGAGGCCACTCCACGTGGCCTCCGCAAGGACTCCCAGCCCCATCCAGGAGCTTCCCTGAGGCAGCTGTGTTAGTCTGTTGCTGCAAAATAGTCCAAGAGTTCAAATAGCACCTTTAAGACTAACCTTTAAGACTAAGACTAACTGAGTGGTGGTTGTGGCCTTATGACACACTTCCGGTGATGTCAGGGGGTGTGGCATATGCTAATTAGTTATGCTAATGAGTTCCCCTAGCTCTTTTTCTACGAAATGACCCCTGGTCATCAGAGTTATGTGACGAAAAGAGAGCCAGAGTTCTTACTATCTAGACTAGGACTGTAGGCAGCAGACCAAAAGAGCTGGAGGCAAGAAACATAAAATGGGGTTCTACTGCAGTAAAGAATGAGCCCAAAGGCAGAGCCATGGAGGAATCCTCTCTACCACTGACCTCACCTTGTTGACAGCTGTTTTTCTCATCATCCATGGAAACAGAGGCAAGAAGCACAGCACTTTTGTTGTCTCAGTACAAGAAGTCTTTTTAAAAGGTTGAGAGGAGAATGGCTACTCTCTAGGAGACTTGTGGCCCAGCCAAAGAGATTCTTTAAACCACCCAAGGGTCCTGCCCAAAGGCTGAGGACCATTGCTGTAGGTGATGAGGTTCCAAATTCAGTCTCTGCTAATGGTATGATTTTATTAAACATTAGAAATAAATGTGCTTTCCAAATGGGTTTATGTTCTGACTGAGGACTGCTTCTGTCGAGAGAACAAAAAGGCCTTTTCCACCTCAAACCCTACAACAACCACATTTTAGAATTTGCATGATAAACCTGCACCATTATGTATGAGGGTGGATTAAAAATGTTTTGCTATTGTGGTACTATATCCCTTTTAAAAATAAACTCCTGCTCTGGGAGTTACACTGTTGCAAAGAATTTAACAGCAAGTTTTTCTGGATGAAAAGCAAATGATATGATGGAGAAAAGAAACATAAGAAGACACCTGCTGGATCAGACCACTGGTCCATCAAGTCCAGCATCCTGTCTTACACAGTGGTCAGCCTCCAGACAGCCAACAACAGGGCATAGAGGCTGAGACCTCCCCTTGATGTTGCCTCCTGGCTCCTGGCACTGTGGCTAGTAGCCATTGATAGAGTTTTCCCCCATGATATCGCTAATACCCTTCTAAAGCTGTTTATTCCTGTGGCCATCACTACATTCTCTGGCAGTGAATTCCGCATTTTAATCACTCTCTGTGTAAAGTAGTATTTCCTTTTGTGTGTCCTGAACTTACTGCCCATCAATTTCACTGGATGCTCTCAAGTTCTAGTATTTTGGGAGAGGGAGAAAATTTCTCTTTGTCAACTCTCTTCATCCCATGCATAATTTCATCAACCTCTATCATGTCCGCCCCCCCCCCCCCCACACACACCTCCTCTATTTTATACACCTCTATCATGCCCCCCCCCCCAAGTCATCTCTTTTCTAAACTGAAAAGTCCCGGACTCTTCAGCCTTTCCTCACAGGGAAGGTGCTCCAATCCCTGAATCATCTCGGTTGCCCTCCTCTGTATGTGGTTCTTTCCTGCATGCACATGTCTGAATCCTGGCCTTTTAAGCAAGTGTTTCTCAACATATTTTTTAGAAAATAATACCATATCAGAAACAGGAAAAGTAAATAAATGTGGAAATATAACAATGAAAGTGAAAGAGTGAAGAAGAAGAAAAAGCAAGTCAGACTAGGAAAGAATCAGCATTAGTCAATGATATGGGAAACTCTCACTGAGAATCAGTATTAATTTTTAATGTACCTGATATGTGGCAATAAAAGTGCAGAGTTGCTAATAGGCAATCAAACTGACATTAAGATTTCATACAGACTGTAGGCTAATAAAAGGATTTCAAATACGACTTTGTTGTTCAGCATCCTGAATTTCTTTCCTCTCCACTACATGCCAGTTCGGACAAAACTATTTATTGTATGAATGCAGGGTTGGGAGGAATCTCTGATTTCTTCCTGTAGTGTTATTTCCCCAAAGAAGCATTGTTTGCTCTGGCTTTCTATTGTTGGTGTTGGTTGCTAGGGGACTAGAAGAACCCAGTAGGATCTTGGTAGAGATTGTTTTGTTTGTTCCAGTAGGTTTTCTGCCTTATAGAGTACCATAGTATTTGTTCTATAGTGCCATCTGCTGTGTTGTTTCTCTTTTACTTTGTTAGTGGGGGAGAAATAGGTCATCACCCAAAATCCTGATGAAGTGTGTAGTATATTGTATATGGCATTTTATGTTGAATGTCCATTAGGTTGCTTGAGCAGTCCTTCTCTGCCCAGTGTATAACATGCTTGCTATTTCACACAGTGAGTCTGAATGTCGTATCCTAGACACAAAAATACAGTAATTGAAACTTGATCAGTGGTTCTTTTTCTCTTTCCCACCCTCCCTGTCATCTTATTATTTTTATAAATATATGACACTCATAATGTCCAGTGTAATAGCATTTTACACTGTAGATAAAGAACGAAAGGACTGAAATCAAAGGGAAGACAGTCTGAACTTTGGGGAAGAATGGGGCAAACTGAAGGAATTGAAAGACAGCACACAGTGTTTAAAAAATTGGGGTGGGGTGGGGTGGGGGAGGTAGAGTGCCAAACGATAAGAATGGCTCCATGTTGGGAGAGGCATGGTGTGTTCTAAAGTGTAAATGTACGAGGTACCAAAAGGGTAGGATATTCTGCCCGAGGCAATGCTATCCCAGTTTCAATATTGTACAATCGGTTTTGGCTGCCATACATTAAAACAGAAACTCTGTTGACAGAGATTCAAGAAAAATATTTCAAGAAATTATCCTACAATAGTAACAGGAGAACTTTAACTCGTGATATGAGAAGAGGCTAGAAAGACCAAGATGATAAATCATATTAATGAGCAAGGCAACCTTTCAGCATTTTTAAAAGCTTGTCCTTTTTGAGGCAAAAGGGGGCACAAATCAAATGAACAACATGTTTATTGGTTCCCATACACCTTTTCTTGTCGGACTCTATAAACAGTTGCAAGGTTTCTAACAGTACGCATTTCTCCAGGATGTATTTAAAGGAGTAACCACTCGTATTGTTTCAGAGAAATCTTATCTTGTGTGCTCCTTTTTACTAAATCCTCAATGAAATAATAGCAGCTCTAAACAATTACATTTTTATTATCCCTTCTGTTTCTCAGGCTAGATTATCATAAAACTATTAATTGCTTTCCTGCATAAATTAATCAGAAGCTAATAATGTAGGTAGCTATTAACTCAAGATTGACTCAGTCACTGCTCATCTCCCCCAGAGCCAATAAATACAGTTCATGGGTCACGTCAGTGACAGTGAGTGTAATGTTTTCACAGTTGGTAAAGAGGAGCTGTCTACACATGAAATTCCCATTCTGCCTCCTTTGTATTTCATATGTGATATCATCTTGAGAAATCAGGAATGGAGCTTAGTCATAAATAAGATGCACAATTGCAGAACAGATGATATCAGGATTAACTACAGCATTGTGCCATGTCATAAAAATCTTCCCTGAGTAATGCCAAATACATATTATATGCATTGTAATAGGATTTATCAGTTGTTGATTCACTGAGGTGGTCTGAAACTGAATTCTGGAAATTGCTATTCAAATGTTATATGCCCTATAGAACTTTAAAAAAAATATTACAAGTAATAATACAATTCCATGTTGATACCTTTTCACTTTTTCTTGGACTTTTTCAGAGCTGTTTATTTGGTGAGGCATAAAGAAATGAGACAGAGATTTGCCATGAAAAAGATCAACAAACAGAATCTCATTCTTCGAAACCAGATTCAGCAGGCTTTTGTTGAGCGTGATATCCTGACATTTGCAGAAAATCCATTTGTAGTCAGCATGTATTGTTCCTTTGAAACTAGACGCCATTTATGCATGGTCATGGAGTATGTGGAAGGTACAGTATTTGTTTTGCATCTGAGGGCAAACACTTGAGAATCTAAAAATAAAAAGAAGTCTTGTGGCACCTTGGACTAACAGATTTATTGTGGTATAAGCTTTTGTGGGCTACAGCCCACCTCTTAAAATAGCCGCAATAGTGGTGGATTGGCATAGAAAAAACTATAAAAAGTGGAGGTCAAAAGACAATGAAATACAAGATGTACAGTTTGAGTTCTGTGCGAAGCTCAGTTCTTTGCTAGATGTCCATCATGACAATCTATTACTGCTGGTGTAAACTGTCACTGTGCTTCTTGTATATATCTGAGCCTTGCATAAAAATGTCACAGACAATCTCTTGCATTTCATTGTCCTTTGACTCTGTCTCCAGTATTTACATTTCCCCCCTCTAATCAATGTATACATATCTGACAACTGAAGACACACTTCACGTATCTGGTGAAGTGAACTCTAGTCTGCTAACACTGATGATACAATCAATTTGTTTGACTTTAAAGTGCCTTTTTGTTTTTGGTGCAATAGAATAACATGACTTCACTCTGGAATTTGTCACATAATAATGTAACACTGGAAAAATATGAATAAACCCTATGTATCTACACTAGAGATTGTACCTTCCTCCAGCATATGCTGGGACTGCACAGGAAGGATTCTTTTCTTCTCCAGATAGCTTCATGCTTACAGTACAGCCATTCTTTATTGCTAGACATTTATGATGGAATAAGGTAACTACTTTTTGGCCACATTTATATATAAAGAATTGTGTATAGTAAATGCTGTATGGATTTTTTAAATGCTGCATGCACCTAAATTGTGTGGCAGTAATTTGTTTAATATGTACTATTAGAGAATTAATCGTAGGTATTAACAGTTTTTAAAATCATGTTTTTATTCTGTTTATGTGAAAGGGTATTTTTAGTTACTTTCCAGTTCACATTTGGTTATTTATACCCCTGTGGGCATGCTGTCCATAATTATAGGTGCAAAATTGAAACATGTATTTCTGTTATCTCAGTGAGAAATAACCTGCATTCAATGCTCTTTATTTTGTAGGTGGCGATTGTGCTACTTTAATGAAAAATATGGGTCCTCTGCCTGTAGACATGGCCAGGATGTATTTTGCAGAGACTGTTCTGGCTTTGGAGTACCTTCACAATTATGGAATAGTACACAGGGATTTGAAACCAGACAAGTATGTATATAGCATGTAACTACAAGAAAACTAGCCTCTACCTAGAAAAACTGGCCCAGTTGTGTGGTGCTGGCTGCTAGGCCAGGCCCAGTTGTGTGTTAGGGAACCCTCAGTCTTGTGGAGGGGCACATCACTTTCTCTTGTATCCTCCTTCCCACATTTCCCCTTTACCTCCTCCTGACAACCCCTATGTCCTCTCCCCTTTCCCTGCCTCATTCTGTCTTTGTCAGCCATTCACCTACCTACCTTTTGTCTGCCTCCCACCTTCAACTATATTATTCATTTACTTCATTTATACCCTGCCTATCTGTACACTGGGGACCAAGGCAGCCTACATCATTCTCCTATTCTCCTTTTTATGCTCACAACAACTCTGTGAGGTAAGTTAGGCTGAAAGTGTGTGACTGGCTAAACATCACCTAATAAGCTTCCATGGCAGATTGGTGATTTGAACCTGGGTCTCCCAGACCCTACTCTGAATCTCTTAACTGTTACACCACACTGGCTTTCATAAGGTAGCTGCTATTGAACAGCAGCCAGGCCTAAGTGAGTCATGCAAGTTGGGTGGTATCTAGTCATCCAGTTGTTGCTATCAGACCTGGCTCTGATGAGGCCTCTCTCAAGGGCCAAAACATCCTTGGAAAGGACCCTGCCCCCTCACCATGCCTTTTACTGATATAAACCAAACCTAGAATGTGGTGGTTGCATAGCCAAAGCTACTGAAGCCTTCTGTTTCTTAAAGCTAAATGTCCTCTTATCATTTTTGGGTTTTTACCCCCCACACACGGCTATTTAGATTTGAGATTTTTCTGCAAACTTGGGGCACTTTTCAGGTTTGTTGTAAGATCCATCTTGGCCCTTCATGGCTCCAGTCTCCGGATTTAAGTAACCTCAGATTCGGCTAACTTCATTATTAAAATATACAAGTGGGAATCTGCAAGGATTTGCAGGAGGCATCTCATTTCCCTCTACCCCACTATTTCTTCTTTCCCTTTCCTGAAAGCCCCACAGCCTCTCCTCTTTTCAGACTTCCTGAGGAGGGTGGGGTTTGGGAGGGGAGGGACTTCAGTGGTGTGTAATGCCATAGTCTACTTTCCAAAGTGGCCATTTTCTCCTTGTGAACTGTAGATCAGTTGTAATCCCAGGAGATCTCTAGTTACCACCCGGAGGTTGGCAACCATACCCACTATTTTCTGTTTACTGAAAGCCCCCATAGACTCTCCCCTTTTCTTGCCTCGGGTTGCCAGCTCAAGGTTGGGAAATTCCTGGAGATTTTGGGGTGGAGCCTTGAAAGGCAGGGTTTAAGGCAGGCAGGGTGACCTCAGCAGGGTATAATGCCATGGGGTCCACTCCAAAACAGCGTGTTCCTCCATGGGAACTAGGGTTGCCAATTTCCAGAGGAACTGATCCCTGTCATCTGGAGAGCAGTTGTAATTCCAAGTGATCTCCAGCCCCTCCCTCCCCCCCGGAATCACGAAGCTCTAGTTCCCATAGAACTGGCTGCTACTGTCCTAGTACCTACTAGGCATCTGGTTGGGTACCAAAGCTCAGGTGTGAGCAAGGCAAGGCAAAGGCACAATCCAGTGCGGTGTGGTCAGAGTTCGGTTCCTAGGTCACACATGGAGTTCACAACAGGAGCAGGTTTGGGGCAGATCCAAAAGTCAAGGTCCAGATGCAGTCCAAAGAGTCAAAATCACGAGTCAGAGTCAGGGTCCGTGATGGCAAGGTCAGGAGTAATATGACACGTTGCTTCCATGGCCAATCTCTCCATCTCTTTTCCCTCTATGGCAGAGGTGCTTATCTCGCAGCTGGGTCGCATCATGTAGGTGTGTGCGCTCTCCTCCTTACTAACTAGACCCAGATGTCTCTGAGCTGTTACTTGCACACTCCACCTTCTTTCCAGCATCTCATGGCAGACCCGCCTCTGTCTGCGCTCCAGCAGTTCTGGAGATGAGGGAGGCAAGATGGGTGGTGGGACGCTATCCGGTTCTGAGCCAGAGGCCTCAACAGCTGGGAAACTACTGTCAGACTCTGAATCACTACTTGGCAAGGTCGCAGTAGCTTTCTGCAGCAGGTTGACTGCAAGTGACTGTGAGTTGGGAACTCCTTTGTCTGCCCATTCCACTTCCGCAGAGTCCTCTGCCTCTTCAGGGTTGGCTGTGCCTGACTGATCCATGACAGCTTTGGAGAGTGGAATCTATGACATTATGCCCTTCTGAGGTCCCTCCCCTCCTCAAACACCATCATCCCCAGACTCCACTCCCCAAATCTCCAGATATTTCCTAACCTGGAGTTGGTAACCCTATCCTCTCACCTAACAGTCTACTTTTATCTGCCCCTCTGTCTTCAGCTCCCCCCTCAGCAGCCTCTTCCTAGGAAATCTGTGGACCAGTTTTGTAGTGACAGCCACTGGGCCAGGCCTACTTGCGTGGTAGAGAAATGGCACTTCACTCTCCCCTCTATCCCCCCTCCCTATGCTATTTCCTCTTTCCTTTTTCCCTGGCTACCCCCATATCCTCTCCCCTTCCCCTGCCTCATTCTCTCCTCCTCAGTCATTCACCAACCTAACCTTTTATCTCCTTACCATTTTCAGCTATATTTATTATTTGTTTACTTCGTTTTACCCCACCTTTCTCCATAGTGGGGACCAAAGCAGCTTCCTTATTCTCCTCTACACACAACAACCCTGTGAGGTAGGTTAGGCTGAAAGTATGTGACAGGTCCAAAATCACCCAGTGAGCTTCCACAGCAAGATGGCAATTTGAACCTGGGTCTCCCAGACCCTACTCTGAAGCTCTACCACACTGGCTTGCATAGGGTGTCTGCTGTGGAACAGTAGCTAGCGGTCATGCCTAACTGAGGCCCCGGTCACACGGGCCGGAAAATGTGGGGAGGAAGCGTGGCTGTTTGCCCCAGAGGAAAATAACGCGCGGTTGCGCGATCAGATGTCCCTTCGAGGTCCCGTGGTTAGGGGGCAGGGGCCGATCACATGATGATCCTGCAGCGCGGCAAAGAAGCGGTGCGGCGCGATCACACCAGCAATCGCTAGGCGCTGCTTCCGTGGCAAACGGGATGGATTTTTTTTTTAAACTGAAGTTTGTGCATACGCATGACTGAGCAATCGTATCTGCACATCAGAAGGCGGGTGGTGGGCTTACCGGAGAGGGCGACAGACGCTTCCGGACCCCAACAGAGCTCCGAGGCATAGCCAATGGAGGGGGAGGTGGGGCCCCTCGTCACAGCCGCTCTAACCGCCTGTGCGACAGTGGCCATAGCGACCCTCCAGAGGCGGCAAGCCTGGCTGCAGTGGGAGGGGGCCTCTTTGTGGGCCTCTTTGTGCGCCGTTGGGTGCTTGTGCGCATCCTGTGGAGACTTGGGGGGGGGGGAACCTGTTCGTGAGAGGACATGGGCAGGCGCTGGATGCCACGGGATTCCACCGGAAACACGAACAGGCGCCCGCCCTTGCCCCACGGTTTCCGGAAACTAGTACCTCGGAGGTACTAGTTTTTTACCCCACATTTTCGGCGGGAAGTCTCGGGTTCGCCACGGGAGCTCTACGCTTCCCAGATGTGGCGTTGTGATAGTGCTCGGAAAATCCGCCTATCTTCCATCTCTCTAGCGTGGCTAATGTTCCGTGTGACTGCAGCCTGAGTCATGCAAGTGGTATCAAGCCACCCAGAGGCTGCTTCCATGCCTAGGTTTGCCGAACTACAGGTGGTACCTGGAGATCTCGCAGAATTACAACTGAACCCCAGATAACAGATCTGTCCCCCTGGAGAAAATTGATTCTCTGGATGGTGGACTTTATGGCATTATATCTGACTGAGGCCTCTCCCCTCTCCAAACCTTGTCTTCCACAGATTGTGCCACAAAATCTACAGGAATTTCCCAACCTAGAGCTGGCAACCCTAGCCAGGCCTTTCCCCAGTGACTCCTTCCTCAAAGGCTAAGATGGGTGTGGAAAGGGAGCCCTGCCCCATCCCTCTGCCTTTTACTGACAGAACCAAGCTTGGAGTACTATTTTTGCCTAGCAAAGGACAGATTTCACATTTTTCTGCAAACTGGGGGGGGGGGTA
>NW_015174929.1:70094-74498 GCF_001447785.1 Gekko japonicus
TCCAGCGCAGGCGCACTAGATCCCATTGGTGTGAATGCACAGATGACCACTCGAAGATCACCAGTTACTGGTAAGCAACCTGTTTTTACTGTTTTCAACTTACATGTCAGTTCACAGGCTAACATGCTACTAAGCAATTAAGTATTTTCTTTCTTTTTAAAATAATGCAGCTATAATGAACGTATTGGATGGTTCATTATTGGTTATATTTTATTTCCTTAAACAATACTATACTTCAAGAATGCCTTGAAAGGTAAACAAAATGCAGAAGGTGCAATTTGGTAGTTGAGAGAAATGGTAGTGTGTTTGCTCTGTTTATTACAGTTCTTATTTTCAAAGATGCCTAAGAGCCCAAATTTGTCTTGTATTATCCTTGTGTAATTGTTGTCATCTGTATGAATGCGTCCTTATCCTGTCCTAAGTACGGTTGATATCTTTTTTTTGTTTATGTTCATACATGGATGAAATCCACACATCCCATTTCTTCTTCTTACACTTTTTTTGTAGATCTTGAAATAATATCACCAGTCTATTTTTATGCATTTTAAGTATTTACTTATTGAGTGAAACATTATTTTTGTGCTAGTAATGAAGCCTATATATTATTTTTTTTTAATTGTCTTCTTGGACAACGATAGATATTGGTTAAATCCTAACTAATGGCTTCCAAAATTGACCCATTGTATGGGTACAATCAGTTTACTTTCTCTGGCATGGGTCTTTGGAATCACTTTGTTAACAGTACTTGAGTGGTAGTATGTTATTGCAGCACTCTGTAGCAGTAGTCCAAGTATTGTGGAAAAGGCACCAGAAACTGCACACAACATGGTATTATTATAAGCCATTTGTTGAGTTTGGTCTGTGATGCAAGCAATGTTCCCTCTAAGCTGTGGAGTCTTGTGAGCAAAAATTCTACTTTGTGAGCTGCTGGCATTAAATTTGTGAGCTAGCTATTTGGCTGCTGCATAGATTAGCTTGTTCCGGAGCCATCCTTCCTGAGCTAAGGCAAAAATGTGTGAGCCGAAGACTAAAAAACTGTGAGCTAGCTCACACTAACTCAGCTTAGAGGGAACACTGGATGCAAGCAAGTTGTGTTTGAAATGTAGGTTTAAAATATTTCACAGCTCTGAAAACATAATCCTGTGACTATTGTGAGATCAGTCATATTCTGCTGTCATTCTCATTTACAGTTTATTGGTTACATCCATGGGACATATAAAGTTAACAGATTTTGGCCTATCTAAAGTTGGCCTCATGAGTATGACCACCAATCTTTATGAAGGTCACATTGAGAAGGATGCTAGAGAATTTCTGGATAAACAGGTAAGAAATTGCTTCCCATTTTCTACGCCATGTGTGTTTGCGTTTATTAATTCTTATTAACAATTTAGTTAATCAATGAAAGTTTAGGTGCAAGTTACACTGTATAAAAACAGAGCAGTTGCTTTTTTATTTATACATGTCCCCACAAATTTATATATGAAGGAATTACCTATACTACTGCACTGCAGATTGTTCCAGACACTCCCTCCCCCATTATGGTCTATTAGAAAGATGAACGATCTAATTGTGTACAAGTAAGATTGTGAGAGAGACAAATGGAAAGTTGTTTTTATAAAGAATTCAGGAGTCTCAGCAGAGTACTTGTGGAACTCATGATGCATTGTACAATCAAGGGTGCTAAAAATCCTAGCTATGGCCCATTTCCCTTCAAGCATGCCTCATTACCAGTTGCCCACAATCTGTTCACTGTAAGAGTTACTTAAAGTAAAAACCATGCATTTCTTGGAAAAATAGGAATAAGTCAATTTTGTTCGGTATCAATATATGTAATTTACTGTAACTTCATATTAGTAAGCAACCACTATGAAACCCATGGTAATTTTAAAAATGTTCCTTAAATTCAATACAGAGCTTCCTTTAGAAATAGATACACTCTGCACAATATATAAAAGCAAATAAACTTTAATAAACTTTAATATTCCTCATTATGAAGCTTTAGAAACATAGATAGGAATCAACTGGCAGTGTTATGCACAAGCCATGCACTGAACTATTTTTTTTCTTTTTCCCTCATTTCATTTTTAGGTCTGTGGCACACCAGAATATATAGCTCCTGAAGTGATTCTAAGACAAGGTTATGGCAAGCCAGTGGACTGGTGGTCCATGGGAATTATCCTATATGAATTTCTTGTTGGATGTGTGCCATTTTTTGGGGATACACCAGAGGAACTATTTGGACAAGTAATCAGTGGTAAATATCACTAGGCTTCGGTTATCCTCAGATCCTTAACACAGTCTGCTCCAAGAACAAGCCATCTGGTCAGCTTTAACATGGCTCAGTCAGGCCTTTGTTGCTAAGAATGAAACTCTTGGGGGGGAAGTGGCAGATCTTTCTCTTCCATGTAAGGATGCCTGAGCTCCATATTTCTTTGCAGGTCATTTGGCAGAATTTTTTTTAAAAAATGTAATTGCTTATGACAGCTAGCTAGCAAAAATTATATAGCTGGAATCTGAACTTGTGAACTAGAATAGGACTGAATTCAGGAATCAGCTTTACATGTGCTAAGTGCTTTATAAAAATCAGATGTTAACAATTTCCTCCCTGGGGTTTATAATATAAGACATGAGATATAAGGAAGAGACTATAAAGAAGATATGTCAGTGCTGGAAAAAGACAAAATGAAAAAAATGAAAAAGAAACTCTCAATAACTATACAAGGGAAAGCGTACTGAAAAAGGAAAAGATTAAAAACCTTTATAAAGAGTGGTACACAAAGTAGACAAAAGGTGATATAATTTTTAGAAAATGGGATTTGGGGGTGGTATAACAGTCATTCTAGCCCTTAGTTTTAAAAATCGGCAGAAAAATTCACTTGTACTAAATTTGCATAAATGGATAAATGCCTAATGGCTCAATGTAGTAAATTAACAGAAATGTAATAAAACCCTAAAACAAATGTGTCTCAAATAATAAATAATGAGAAAAAGAAGGATTCAAATGCAGTTCACAGATTGTTAATGATTTCACTGGTGGTTGTTACAGTATAATGTTATTTCTGTAACAGCTGTTCTTCTTTCATTTAAAATTCAATAACCTTTCAGATCTTAACCTGCAGGCCGACCCTAAGTATTTTTATGCAGCTTGTGGCAAAACTAAATGATAATTAAACAGCATCTATCACTATACTACCTCCTGTTTCCATAAATTTTCCAGATGTAGATGGCCACTGTGCCAGAATGACATCTCTGTTGCTGGTTGTTTCCCAGTTCATTTTACAAAATATGGTGGAAAGGTCCACTAGTGAAGGGAAAAAAGGTTGCAGTTCTCTGTGTGAGCATGTGTGATTTTAGATCATGTTTCCAGATGGTAATGAAATAGCTTTCTGGATTGCCTGCAATGTAAATGACCTTTTATACAATATATTAGCTGTTTATAGATTTATAATATGCTCTTTTCTAATGTGCTGCACCAACGCCTGATTGGCAAGGGGAAATTTAATGTTTAATTAACACAAATAGCAAATGCTTTCTGTTTTTCATACCTTACAGCAGCAGTGCATATTCATATTTTATTTTTCAACTTAATTTAAAGTGTCACAGAAGCTGTAGGTGAGCAATTATAGAAATAACTCATGCTTTTAATATATGTTGAATCTTCAGAATATAGGTTGCCCCACATAACTTGGATATGTGTATAGGGTCTTCTACACTGGTTGAAAAAAGTCTTTACTTTAGTAGTGAGGGAGGATTTCTATAGAAAATCTGTTACTCTTTCTTTCTGAACCTCAACATGGTTCTGGTGAATGGTTTGTCTCTGATAAAAAGTACTGGAGTTAACCACAAGCTTTGCTCTTGCTTCCTGAATGTGGTGTGCAACTTGCATGACTAGAAATTCCATTATTTATTTTATTAATCTATTTTATTTTACACAATTTATCCTGTCCCATTTAAATACCATCTGCTGCTGGAGCTGTGGGCAATTTCTTATTTGCTGGCGGATGTTGAACCTGGAATAACTGTTTCAGTAGCTAAATATTTGGCAGTCATAATCTCACTGAAATGTTAATAATCAGTTCTAAACTAGTTACTAAGGAGAAACCCCGTGTTGTTATCTAAGACTTATTTATTTATTTCGTTCGATTTCTTAACCACCATTCCCCATTTACGTGGAACTCAGGGGGGTTTACAACAACATATAATCCTTATACTAATAGCCAAGTCGCCCCGTGAGTGCGGATCGCTAAATCCGCGCTCAGGGGCGACCTGGGGGGCAGGGAGATTTTTGTGCACTCTTGGGGCAGTCCCCAGGGGTGCACAAAAATCCTAAAACTTGAAAAAACTTTCGGGGGGATGTTTAAATCTCCCCGAAAGTGCAAGAGCGTTCCGTGCGCGTGCGCACGG
>NW_015174929.1:74698-75034 GCF_001447785.1 Gekko japonicus
AGAGGCGGTCCCGAAGGTACGTAGGTCCCTGACGGTTAAGGGCTTTAAAGGTAAGCACCAAAACCTTGAATCTGATCTGGTGCTCCTCTGGCAACCAGTTCAGCTCTTGTAGCACTGGATGGATATGTACCCTCCGTGAAGTCCCTGTCAGGACCCATACAGCCGCATTTTGTACCAGTTGGAGCTTCTGGGTCAGTCTCAAGGGTAGCCCTACATAAAGCGAGTTACAATAATCGAACCTGGAGGTGACTGTTGCATGGATTACTGTGGCAAGGTTGGGGCAAGACAGGTAGGGGCCAGGGGCCAGCTGCCTAACTTGGCACAGTTGGAAAAATG
>NW_015174929.1:75664-127635 GCF_001447785.1 Gekko japonicus
GAACCTCCATCTTAGCCAGATTCAGCTTCAATTGGCTTTACTTCAACCATCCCACCACAGCCTCCAGCCCCTCGGCTAGATTTTTGGGGCGGAGTCTGAGTGGCTGCCCATCAACAGGTATAGCTGGATGTCATCAGCATATTGGTGACACCCAAGCCCGAAACTCCGAGCCAGCTGGGCGAAGGGGTGCATGTAGATATTAAACAACATTGGAGAGAGAATTGCCCCCTATCTCACATATTACTGGGTGTCTAGTTGACATCTCTCCTCCTATCACCACCCTAAGTGTCCATTTTGTAACAGTCCACTTGAAGTGTTTCATTATGCACTGTGAAAGAAATGGTGGACAAGGAAACCAAAATACACTGGAAAAGTTGATGTTGCATGTTCAAAAGCTGATGTAGTATAGTAGCTAAGAGAATGAAAATGAACTGTGATTTGCGAGGTCCCAGTTCATATCTCAACTCTGCCACAAATTTGCTAGGTGGCCTAATGCGAGACAGTCCCTCATAACTAATAAGCGAATGATGATAATAATAGCCTATTTCATATGCAATTTGTCATTATGTGTGTGAAGTGCTTGGAACAGTAAATGTGCAGCAGCAGTAGTAGCAGTTTGTTAGAAGGCACATGCTAACTTGGCCGAAGTGAAGTATGACTGGTCAGTGCCTGAATGGAAAAATCTGGGAATCCTGAATGTTTTCATGGACTCTGTGATGTGATGTGATGACAAGTATAATATAAATGTAATTAATTAGTATTAGTAAAATATATTTAACATGTTCAAAATTGGGTGCCTTTTTACTAGATGAGATCAACTGGCCAGAAAAAGATGAAGCTCCGCCTCCAGATGCCCAGGAACTGATTGCATTGCTTCTAAGACAAAACCCCTTGGAGAGGCTGGGAACAGGTTAGATTGCATGGCTTGTACATTAATTTTTGTCTGAAAAACTGGAAACAGTTATTTATTTGGCTTGATCTGCCTTTTGTTTGCCTATTTTTGTTTCTGTATGTGAAATGCCTTCAGCGAAATTTGAAGATCAGTACAACAGGAACATCCTCTAGTCTGTTGTGTTCTGCTCACAACGGGGAGCATTGTCACAAAGCTGCCATTTAACCAAATTCCAGTTAACATGCTTTCATATACTCTTACCAGCTTTTAATAAACAGCAGAGTTATTCTTCAGGAATATCTGTTGTAGGGGAAGATGCTAGAGCCCAGGCCCGTAGCTACAGTGAGGCATTTGGGGGCCGCCGCCCCCAACTTACATCAAAGGCCCCTTCAAGTGCCCCACGACTCTGTCCCCAATAAAGAGGTGGCCTCAGCCAGGCTCCCCACCCCCATTCCTTGCCACTCACGTTCCCGGCCTGCCCCAAGTTGCGCTTGTCGCTTGGACGGGAGGACTTACGAGGAGAAAGAGAAAGGCATAGGCCTTGTTGCCGGTGTAGCACAGGAAGCGATGTCATCACACCAGTGATGTCTGGGTGACGCTCTGGTATTGGGGAATAACTCTATGGTAAAACCGGCTTCTGCCATAGAGAATTTAAGAACATAAGAGTCGCCAATGTTGGATCAGGCCAAAGGCCCATCCAGTCCAACACTCTGTGTCACACAGTGGCCAGAAATACCAGTGCCATCAGGAGGTCCACCAGTGGGGCCAGGACATTAGAAGCCCTCCCACTGTTGACCCCCCCCAATCACCAAGAAGACAGAGCATCACTTGCCCCAGAGCCCCTATCTATACCTTGTGGCTAATAGCCACTGATGGACCTCTGCTCCATATGCTTATCTAATTCCCTTTTGAAGCCGTCCATGCTTGTAGCCGCCACCACTTCCTGTGGCAGTGAATTCCATGTGTTAATCACTCTTTGGGTGAAGAAGTACTTCCTTTTATCCGTTCTAACCCGACCGCTCTCGATCCCACGGCCAGCTTGGGGCGCTCCGGACGGCTGCAACCACCTAGATAGGTGGTTCGTTTTTGCAGCGGGGCATCGCCATTTGGACTGGATCAGGGACGGAGACGGCACGCTCCCCAGATGTTGAGGTGGGATCGCGTCCATTTGCTCCGCCCCTGTTCCGTCCCACTCCCGTCCCAAATGGGCTCGTATGAACGGGGCCTTCTTTATTGCAGTCACACACTGTCTCGACATTTTCAGTGAGTTATCTACTACAACTCCCAAGATCTCTCTCTTGATCAGTCTCTGCCAGTTCAGACCCCATCAATGTGTATTTATATTTGGGACTTTTGGCTCCAATGTGCATCACCTTGCACTTGACCACATTGAACCCCATTTGCCATGTTGATGCCCACTCGCCGATCCTTGACAGATCCCTTTGGAGTGCCTCACAATCCTCACTGGTTTTCACCACCCTGAACAACTTTGTATCATCCGCAAATTTGCCTGAATGTTGCTGATGACATCACTTCCTGTGTGATCTGGGTGATGAGGCCTAGGCCACCTCCTTTCTCCTGGTAACTCCCCCCGCTGGCCAACTGATTGGCAGCTGGGGATCCCCGCCTCCACCAGTGGGTCTGGCAACCCTAATCCCATGGGTGAAAGTAGTATCCCTGAGAAAATGGTCAGATTATTTAGAACATAGAGGGAAGCATACCTTGCCTTTAATTGCCTGTAAAGCTGGGTCTCTTTCTGTATGTCTGCTTTTTGGCAGGGAGTCTCCCTGGAGTGAATGGGCACAATCCTTGAAAATTTGATGAAAAAATAAACTGAATGCTTAACTGTGTTTCTTATTCAGAGAGAAATGGGAAAAAATGAATGAATGCAATAATGAGCATGGGGAGAAATAAAAGCTTGAAAACAGAAATTAAACCACATTTTTTTACAACCTTCATGTACCTAATTTTTAAAGCTTCCTTGACTTCCATTTCATTTATCCAACCTGTCTCTTCACCACTGTTCCTAATAGTTCTCCTCCCACCCCTACTAATACAGGTGTTTACCTGCTATCTTAAGAATTTTCAAATTTCCTCAAAAGCCCTGTGTTTCATTAGCTCCTCTGTCAATTACCTTTCTGCCCCCCCCAGCAGCTTTCCCCCATTCCATTACCTATTTTGTGTGTGTGTGTGTGTGTTTTCATCAGATCCCTTGCCTCTGAGCTCCCTACTGGTTAATTTTCTTACCTCACAGGACTTTTCCCCAGTCCTCAGACTCTTCACAAAGGGTGTTCTGTCCTTATACCCTGTTTCCACGAAAATAAGACCTACCCCAAAAATAAGCCCTAGCAGGATTTCTATGCATTTGTGGTATAAGCCCTAGCGTGTCTTCTTGAGAAAAAATAAATATAAGACAGTGTCTTATTTTCTGGGAAACACGGTAGTTCATGTGAAGTTCTGATCCCAACCAAACAGACCAGTTTTCCTTCCCTTGTTTAAATTGAGTTGTAAACACTGACAGCTTTGTTTTATGGGCCACTGGGATATTCTTGATATTCTGTGTTATCATACCAATTTAGCAAATCAGTGTCAGAGGCTTCACTGCCATGAATGCAATCCAATATAAATTATAGAAGGAAGATTTTCTTTCAGGGCCCTATTCAGGATATCGTTGTATGTTGTATTCTCTGTGAATGATTGCCCTGAATAGATAACCATTGTTGGCAGTTTGTCAGTGTCCATTCCAAATTATATCCGCTGAGAATATTACTGAAGGAATTAACTCTATTGCTTGAGAGTCTGTTATGCTTCAAAATAAACTTGGGGCTCCATAGGTCAAAGAAATTTGATCTTTTGCTGTATTTTTTTTTAAGATGGTTCAGAAGTAGACTGTAATTTTTCCACTTACCAAGAAGCATAATTGGCTGTTTGGACAAATGGAAGTTTGTCCACACAGTTTAGATGTAAGGTTACAGATATTTGATTATCTTTATGATATCATTTGAAAATACATAGTTACAAATTATACATAAATCATATGAACTTTTGTATGTCCATACCCATTCAGCAAATGTATCTGTTAACAAATGTCATTTCTCAACAAATTCCCCCAGCAAGAGAGCCAGTTTGGTGTAGTGGTTAAGTGTGTGGACTCTAATCTGGGAGAACCGGGTTCGATTCCCCACTCCTCCACTTGCACCTGCTGATGTGACCTTGGGTCAGTCACAAGCTCTGGCACAGCTGTCCTTGAAAAAGAGCAGTTTGTGTCAGAGTTCTCTCAGTCCCACCCACCTCACAGGGTGTCTGTTGTGGGGAGGGGAAGGGAAAAGAGTTTGTAAGCCACTCTGAGACACCTTTGGGTAGTGAAGGGTGGGGTATAAATCCAATCTCTTCTCTTCTTCTCTTCTTGCTCCACTTTTGAACATGTCCAAAGCTGTAGGTAAGAAGTGCTTCAAATCCTTTATTTGCCCCAGCCACTTTTTTGTTCTTTACATGTTAATCCATGAGATCTTTCTCTAGGAAAACATAACATTATTTATTTATTTGTTTATTCAAACATAGATACCTTGACTTTCCCTGGTGGATCACAATCCTGAGTTAAAACTGTACAGTAAAACCACAAGAAAATGCCTGCAACTCAAAGCCCATTAAAAACCCTAAAATGAAGAAATATTTTGTGTAAAAAAGAACAAAAGTTGCCTAAAACAAAGGACAAGTTCTGTACTGCTTGATTAAAATGGAAATACCATTGTGATGTAATAGAGTATGGAGAGTCCCAGGTCCAGATTTCTGTTCACTGTGAAACTCACTAGGTGACCTGCCACCAGTCATTCTCTCTCTGCCTACCTCACAGGATAGAATGTGATATAAAAGGAAGGAGGGGAGAATCATGTATTGAGCTCCTTAGAGGAAGGATGGAATAAAAAGGCATTAAGTATATAAATACTCCAATGCGCTTTTCAGACTTTCTGTTTCAGAAGTACAATTTTAGTATCAGAAGTCCAAAAATGTCTCTCAGCCACATGGCTTCTATGCCCTCCATGCCCTTCAGCAGCTCTAGTTGGCCCAGGCCCTGTGTCTCTTACGCAGGTATCAAATAAAATGTAAAGGGGAGAGAAAGAGGATTCTTTGTAGTTTGTCTTCTTTTTAAATCTACAGGCTTCAAGACTAGGGAAAGACTGTGTTTTCACCACTTGTTATGTGGGTCAATTGATACATTCAACAACAAACAGTACAGCACACAGCAAAAAATAGCAAGGGACAACAAGGAACAACTGTGAGCTGATGGGTGGAGGCAGATTCTGGTGGGCTTGGGGTTGGTGCTTAGTTGCCCCAGGACCTGGGGGACAGAGGAAAGTTCTGGTGGAGGAGTTCCTTCTGCAGGCTCTTCAGGGGCAGCTACTGCAGGTTCTTCAGGGACCAGTTCTGGAGCCGATGAACCAGGGACATCTTCCCTGCAAGGGTCTTACAAAGTTTCCTGCTCTCCTCCAGGCCATGTCTCTTGCTCCTCAGAGGCTTATTTATTTATTTATCGCATTTATACCCCGCCCTCCCCGCAGTGCAGGCTCAGGGACTCCTAGTTGGACTCCAGAGCCAGCAAAGTGGGAATCATGACAGTCATTAATAATAAAAAAGCCAAAGTACAAGTATAGCAGCATCACACATTTTCTCACAAAGTATATCAAAATAGTAGATCTCTCTATAATTGAAACAATGGCATAATGTAAATCTGAAATCTCTACAACTTAGTGCTGTCATTCACAGACTGTACCTTTCTGCTATACCAGTCGGGGCAATTTCTTTTTTAATTGAATTTAATTGAAGACTTTTTTGCTGAAATAATCCAAATGGTTTCCTCTTGCTTCTTCAGGTGGTGCATATGAAGTGAAACAACATCAGTTCTTCCTAAACTTAGACTGGAACAGTTTGCTGAGACAGAAAGCAGAGTTCATTCCACAGCTGGAGTCTGAGGACGACACAAGTTACTTTGACAGTATGTGTAGTCTTATATAGTACTTTTAAGATACCTTTATATTTTTTTTACTGCCCTAGGAAGATTTGTTTGTTTTTTTAGGTCGTTGGTCCTGGTTGTATTTCTTTGTCAGTATTTGGGGGAGGGGGGATTATATATCAGGTTTTCAAGCTATCATAAATTTAGACAAATATTTTATGTGTTTTGTAGCTCGGTCTGAGAAGTACCACCATATGGAAACAGAAGAAGAAGATGACACCAATGATGAAGACTTTAATTTGGAGATTAGGCAGTTTTCCTCATGTTCACATAGATTTTCAAAAGTAAGGAATGTTTACTTTTGCATATAGTATATGGTCCAGCTCTCCTATACTTTGCAGTAAATGAGATGGAGCAAGAACAAAAACATTATAGGGACTAATTATTGAGGGCAGCTTTTCACATATACACGTAGAACTTGAATGGCAACAGAAATGTAAAGTTCTTTTGTATTTTTTGTATCTTTCTTTAAGGGTCATTTCTTGTCAACATGTTGCAATATTCATTCAGCTTCCTGAGGGTTGCTTGGGAAAATATCCAGAGTATACTTCCCCCCCCCCGGGGGGGGCACTCTCAAACAGCATTTATGCAGTTTAGTTCCTTAGAACAAATACTAAAATGTTTTTATACTGTGATCAAGGGTTCCTTCTCTCCCATTCATTTTGGAAGAAACAAAAGCTTCAGTACAAATTTGGGAGGAATCAAACCTTTATTTTAGATTTTGAAAGTGAGAAAGTCATAATGAAGTAAAGAGCCTAGATGTAGTGAGGAAAATAAGTTAGTTAGCGTAGCATGCAATAGAGCTAAGCAGAAGTAAGTTTACTACAGTACTTAGTGTATAAAGGTGCAAAACATGTAGGTAGCTTAATGTATATTGATTAAAGTAATTTTTTTCCAAAGTAGGTTAACTAAAAAAGGAGTGCTAAATGCATTATAGAGAGTCTTTAAAAAATGCTAGCAAAATGTATTTTTTCATATAGCTGCATTACTCTGAGTTTTTGTGGACTAACAGCTCTAAGTGTAAATAAAATCAAGGAGTGTGACTATATAGCATCATTATGTGTGTGTATGTAAACATTCTTTGTAGAATATGATTCAGATGAAAGTATTTTTAAAGCAGACATTTATATTCCCCTTCTCCATGTTTATATGTTTTCTTGTCTATAGTAATCCTTAATCCCCCATTCTTCTGTAAAGACATAAGAATGAAGAGGTGGGGAAGGCAATGCAAGGTCTTGCTCTCCATGTAGTGAGCTGAAACCTTTATCATGACTTGGCAGCAAGAATTCCATTCCCCATCAGTGAGGAACATTAAAATCTTCTCTTTGCAGGCGACTTCTGTGTATTTGCGAGATAGATATTAATACTGAAAGAGTAGCCTGCTACCTCATAGTTTGACTTTGACTTTTTCTTCATTGCTGACAAGCTCAATATGCAGGTTGTTAGATAAACAATTGGATTTTTATGAGCAGTTGTTTGTTTTTTCCCCCTCCTAAATCTTTTTAGCCAAGTAATTTATTCTCATCTTCACGGTCAATTTCAGTTCACTTTTTTTTCTGTCTTTCTTTGCACCCCTGACTGATAGCTATTAAATGACTCACTGGGATTTGCTTTTCGTTTTCAATGACTTTATGGTTAAGAAGCAATGCGAGATGTGCAGAGATTCTGTGATATACCCTGAAGCATCAGTAGATGGAGTTTGCAGGACCCGTAGATCCTATAGTCAAAAGGGCAGGACAAAATGAGATGAATTTATGACAGAAAAAATGCCATTTGCTGTCCTGTTGCTTAGCTGAGAGACCACGGAGAGCAGAATTGAAAATCATTTTAAGAGGAGAGCTGAAAATTCATTCATCATCTGCTGAAGGCCTTTAAAACTCCAGGATACTTGCCTATAAGTATTTAGGGCATGCAGAGCTCTGCGTGACAAGTATTTTTCTGAAGTCCTTTAGATTCAAACAACAGTTAGCCATCAATTTTTCTTCCATGCTTTTGCCTATTTGCACAGGTTTTTAGCAATATAGATCGAATAAATCGAAATCAAACTGAAGACAAGGAAGATGCAGCAGACAGAGCCAAAAATGTGACTCTAACATCTGCAGAATCTTTAAGCTGGAGTTCAGAATATTCTGAAATGTAAGTATTAATTTCATAGTTGTATCCTACCCAAGGCATACGTGGGGCTATGACATACTGTCTTCTCAACAGGCCTGTGCAACAGATGAGGCTAAGAGAGAAATGACAAGTCAAAGGCTGCTCACTGAGTTTCATGAGCTGAAATTTGTACCTGTCCCAATCCTACACTCTATTCACTGTACCATTCTGGTTCTTTCATAGCACAGAAATTATTGTAAAAGCACTGGCCGTCCTGGAGTATTTGACAAATTCATCTGTTTGCTGTGGTATCTGTGAACCTTTATGTGCTGCTGGTTTGAGTTTGTGTACACCTGATTAATTATGTTATGCAAATGTCATTTGAAATGCAGGCAACAGCTGTCTACATCTGTCTCCTCTGATACTGAAAGTTCCAGGCAACGTCACAGCTCTGGATTGCTTCCAAAATTGGCCGTGTCAGCTGAAGGAGATCAAGATGAATCCCTGCGTTCTGTCAGATCCCGTAAAGAACAAGAAAAGACCCCATTTGTTAATGAGGACTCAGTTCAGGATGAAGTGGAAGTAACAACTCCAGCAAGCACTATCAGTAGCTCCACGTTGTCAGGTAGGATGCAAACAATGAAGTACATTCTACACTCAAAATGACAGATTCATCTAGATTTGCTCAAATAAAATGTCAGCTCTGGGTGAGATAATTTTTTTTTCCCTTTCCAAATTCTGAGATCAAAATTTTTGAGTTTCAGTAAACCAAGCTACTCTTCTGTGAGGGTACTGTGTTTGAAGCCAGTGTGCTCTGAGCAGGGACTTCAGGATGCATAACAGTAGGTTCAGTTCTTCTGTAGATTTGCCAGTGCTCCTTAGAGCTGATTTCCATTGTGGAGAATGCACAGCTTGTCCTTTCTCCTTATTTCATTTTTTTTCCTAAACCAGAGTCATACTGTATGAAACACTTGCTACAAATATTTCTATTGCATTTTCATTTATTTATTGTAACCATGAGTCAAGTTTACAATCAACAAAACCCAAATAAGTATGGTTTATGCAGATAAACAATTGATGTTAGTCAACATCATCATAGATATAAAACCAGCAACATATAAATCCTTGCCAAATTTTATGTAAAACAAACACGCACTACAAATTATTTCTCAAGATAGTTGACCAAATTTGTGCTGACAAGATCTCTCTGACTCTTTTGAAGAGCCCCCCCCCAGTAAAAAGGTAAAGGTTCCCTTGCTCGAAAGCCAGTCGAGTCTGACTCTAGGGTTGCGGTGCTCATCTCTGTTTCAAAACCGAAGAGCCAGCGCTGTCCGAAGACGTTTCCGTGGTCATGTGGCCGGCATGACTAAACACCAAGGCGCACGGAACGCTGTTACCTTCCCACCGAAGTGGTACCTATTTATCTACTTGCAATTTCTTGCTTTCGAACTGCTTGGTTGGCAGGAGCTGAAACTAGAGACGGGAGCTCACTCCGTCATGCGGCACACTTGGGTCTCGAACTGACCTTCCACAGCCTGCAGTTCAGTGTCTTAACTACTTGAGCCACCACAGCTCCCCCCCCCCAAAAAAAAGCAGAGTGTAAATAACTATTTCCATCAGCAAGCTTGGGGAAAAACAGAGACTTCATGTGAAATAGTGATATATCATTGCTGATTTTTTTGAACAGTTTCATGTCTTATGAGTGTTCCCTCTAAGCTGTGGAGTCTTGTGAGCAAAAATTCTACTTTGTGAGCTACTGGCATTAAAGTTCTGAGTCAGCAATTTGGCTACTGCACAAATTAGTTTGCTCTGGAGCTGTCCTTCCTGAGCTAAGACAAAAATGTGTGAGCTGGAGGCTAAAAAACTGTGAGCTAGCTCACACTAACTCAGCTTAGAGGGAACACTGCTTATGACACAAGATATGTCTTAATTGTTAGCATCTTCCTTTCCCATTCTGTAAAGTTGTATAAAAGCCTGTGCAGGTGTATCAGTTAATCACAGTTTAAGCATTTAGAACCACTCAGTGATTCCCACTTGTGTAGGAATTGTATATGATCTTGGGGAGTTTATTGTATTACCCTTGTACTTCCCTGTACTCAGATCATATTAAAATGAAATAGCTCCATATCACAGGTGGGACTTGGTTCTGTACTTACATTAGGGTTGCCAGGCTCCAGGTAGTAGCTGGAGATCTCTCAGAATTACAGCTGGTTTCCAGATGACAGAGAGCCGCTCCCCTGGATAAAATGGCTGCTTTGGAGGGTGGACTCTATGGCATTGGACCATGCTTGAGGTCCCTTCCCCAAAACCCCACCCTCCCCAGGCTCCACCCCCCCCGAAATCGCCAGGTATTTCCCAACCCGGAGGTGGCAACCATAGCTTACATGAACAAATTCTTTACATATGTACATTGTCATGATGGTTTATCACTGTTGTACAAAACCATGTTTGTATTCACAAGTGGGAGAGTAACTGTGCAGGTTTAAAGACTATAGACCTGTGATGCAATATAACCTTAAATGGCATGTGCTTCTGTGAGCTCATCGAAGGTCTTTACAAAAAGTCAGGAGTTTGTAACATTGAGGAATCTATATATGATTGCCCATTCTTGCCCGGTCTGGATACTTAAACCATGTACAGATCACAGCAATTAGTACTTGATGTCCATTATAAATTAATTATTGACCCAGGGCATCTTTCCTTGTACCCTAAAACAAGCCATCATCCATCCATTACTTTAAAACCCCTTGCTAGAGAAGAATGATGTGGGCCAAGTATCGCCTGGTCTCTAATTTTCTCTTTTACTCAAAATCTTTGCCGTTTCATTCAAATTTATCATATTATGTAAACCCCTTGCTGATTGACTGAATAGCTTTGTCTTACAAGGAATCTTTGCTGTTAGATTCAAATATTGTTACCTTTAAATGCTACCATAATTTGTAATTGTCTTACTTAGTGACTGAATAGTTCTATTGTACTTTTAATCCACCTTGAGTCCCAGTGACAATAAAAGCAGACTAATAAATAAGATCCTGGTTCATTGTTGCATCTTGTTTAAGGTGCTAATCTGGGTTAAGAATGTGCAGTTTTACTGTCAGTTACCGACCAAGATGGAACTAAGATATCAAATCAAGAACTATCTAGGACTACCAGTGTACAATAGCAGAGGGAGTGCAATCTTGCAGCTCACTCAGGATCCCTAAACATGGTTAATAATTATATCAGCAGCAGCCCTAACATTTTACTGAATGTATGTATGACTTTGTTATCAGAAAAGGGGTCCCCCTAACTCTTGGTTCTCTTGTTCCTTAATTTTGTTCATTTCTTTTGTTTTGTGTAGTTGGCAGCTTTTCAGAGCACTTGGATCAGATAAATGGAAGAGGTGAGAGTGTGGACAGCACAGATAATTCCTCAAAGCCATCCAGTGAATCAGCGTCTCGTATGGCTCGTCAGCGATTAGAAACTACAGAGAAAAAGAAAATCTCTGGAAAAGTCACAAAGTCCCTCTCTGCCAGTGCTCTATCCCTCATGATCCCAGGAGGTAGAGATTATGATTATAACTATGAAATTGATACTTGTGTTATCCTTTTCTTTTTGCAGTGTGTCCTCAGTACAAGTTTTCTTGCACCAACAATTGTCTCAGATACAGATTTCATTGTTTTCCTTGTCATTTACTCTAAGTCTTTAGTAATAAAACAGACCATAATCTGGGGGACCTGTTTAATGTTCTTGTCACACTGTTGCAGAACAGGAAAAAAAACTTCCTTAGCTTTTGTAAGTCATTCAGTCTTTGAACGTGACCTGGTGGCTCCAGTACATGCATGGAGCTTGGCACACACACATGGGGCTTGGCGTTTTGCCTTTTTAAAACCGTTTTTCTGTAAGCAAGAAAATGATCTGTACGTGCAGCAGGAGAGTACTTCCTTTGCTCATGCACAGTATCTGTAGAGAATAATAGGAAGCTCTCACATGTCAGACCTTTGGGTAATTCCTTCAGCCTTGAAATACAAAGGAAAACTTGAGCTTCCTCAAATGCTTAGAGCACAGGAATGTTCAGTGTGCAGATCTCACATGTATCTGTTCTGAAAAGGTCCTAGAGTGGAGCTATTCCTGATGGCAGAATTTTACACACAGATGCATAATTTTGTACTTTGAGAGTAGCCACATCATAAGTGTCTGCTGCCCTTTTTCTCTTAAATCTGAACAACTTATTAAATCTTTTTCTTTGTGTGGTGATTGAAAAAGGTCCTTGTGTAGCTATTGTTATGTTACACAATCTCAGCACTGCACGAAGTATTAAAAAGACAAAAATAGCAGTGTAAACACATCTTTGTTGCATGAATACTCCTCTTCAGTCAAAACATATGTTTAAAAGTCCAAAACTTAGAACTCCCCAAGTATCAATTTGTAGATGTCATAAAGTTAGAAATGCAGAATGTAATAATTAAAATATGTAACTACATGTACAGTATTCATAAACTGGGAATTTTTGTAACACTAAGTAAGACAGCTGTAAGCATTTTGGAAAATATTCAGGGTGGAAGGGGAGTATTTCTTGATGTTCAGTTAGATTCTGACATACTGGTGCCAAACATACCGGTATGTTGGTGCCAGTGTTAAACATTTGTACACAAAATGAGAACGTGCCGCTAAATATTGGAATATTTGTTCCAGATATATTTGGTGTGTCTCCTTTGGGAAGTCCCATGTCCCCCCATTCCATGTCTTCAGATCCATCATCCTCCAGGGATTCCTCTCCTAGCCGTGATTCCTCAACTGCTTCTGCAAGTCCTCACCAGCCAGTCATAATTCACACATCTGGCAAGAAGTATGGGTTCACTATCCGAGCAATCAGGGTGTATGTAGGTGACAGTGACATCTACACAGTTCACCATATTGTCTGGGTAAGAGGAAAAGGGGTGCCCCCCCTGCTTTTCTTGTTAATAATGTTTGAAATTGGTATGTTTTCCATTTACTATGTCAGGTATGATTCTGGATAGACAAATGCTCATCTGAATCTAACATTATGGTATTCTGGCTAGTTACTTGTGTCTCAGTGCAGGTGGACAGAATGTTTATTTTGTAGCATCCAAAACAGACAATTTAGGACGAGACAGACTATGTCAGGGTTTCTGTTTTTTCTGCAGACCTGAGCATTGCTGTTGGTGCATAATTGTTAAACTGAGTGTGACTATAGGGCTCTTAATCCCCATTCCCTACATGTGAATCTACCAGTCAATCACCTTGCCAATGAGATATTACTTAAATGGCCATATTTCAGTCATATACATGTGCTCTTGGCTCTGGGTAGGAACATGGGTCAGAGGATTACAGTGTTCAGTTATTTGCTATATCATACTATTTTATTTTATGTTTCAGTAAGGCAAATAACCTACCAACGTAACTCTGGTAAGCTAAATTAGGTGTTACAGCTAAATTTATTTTTGATCAGCTTTCTAAATCAATGTAGATTTAAAATAAAACTTGAGAGTTATGGTTTAAAAGGGGGAAGGTGTATACAACTTCCCTACATGGTGATAGAGGCATAATTCTTGGAATCTTTCCTTGCATAAATTCATTGAAATGTATAATATTCACAACAGCATACTGGTTTAATTACATTTATTTATTATAACATTTGTATCCTACTTTTCTATTTAAAAATAAAGACACTTTAAGTATTAAGATCCATACAATTTAGGTAAAAATAGTAATTAAAAATTTACAAGCAGAAGAAGACCTTCAGGAATAAAAAAAGGTTTTCATCTGATGCTGGAAAGCCTCTGAAGAAGGAAACACCCCACAGTGCAGGTGGAGTAAGTTCCAAAGAGCGGGAGTAGCTTCCAAGACTTCTGGCATAAGACTTGCTCAGCCAGCTTCAGAGCTCAAGTAGTTTGTACACATGGAGGTGATCCACCAGGTACCTCATACTCAAGCAAGTTAGGACCTTAAAGGTTAACACCAGCAGTTTGATTTGGGCCTGGAAGCACAGTGGGAGCTAGTGTCATTGTAAGCACCCTGGCTGCCAATTTTGAAGCAGTTGAAGCTTCCAAACAATCTTCAAAGGTGGCCCAGCATGCAGTGCAGGACAGCAGTCCAGCCTTGGTGTTACCAAGACATAAATAACCTTTTTGCCCTGTCCTGTGGGGCTCAGAGTAATCTCGACTATATAGAACCTAGCAGGGAATTAGTCATTTCTTCCAGTTCTGTTCGCAATTTATAGCAGTCTTCGCAACACTTTACTGTTCTCACTAGATCCCCCACCCTGTGATGTGGCCTATTGTATCTCAGTTAATTCAATGGCTTTTTAAAATAACTGATCCCATGTTGTGGAACAGTCAAGTTCAGTGTTACCAAGTTCAGTGTTACCAAGACATAAACAACCTTTTTGCCCTGTCCTGTGGGGCTCAGAGTAATCTTGACTATATAGAACCTAGCACGGAATTAGTCATTTCTTCCAGTTCTGTTTGCAACTTATTGCAGTCTTCACAACACTTTACTGTTCTCACTAGATCCCCCAGCCTGTGATGTGGCCTATTGTATCTCAGTTAATTCAATGGCTTTTTAAAATAACTGATCCCATGTTGTGGAACAGTCTTGCAGGCCTAGTCTTTACTGGTTTTCCATAGAGTTTGTGAGACCATTCTGTTGCAGTTGGCTTTCTCCTGAAAGATTCAGGTCCTGTTAGGATATGCTTTAACTCTTTCTGATACAGCAATATTTGGTCTCTCTGAGATTTTTTATATTCATAGTAATATTTTTTTATTCAGTAAAAAGAAAGCTGGATACGAAGCTTTACAAGTTTATCTTCAATTCTATAAACAAGTCATATTGATGTTATTAGGTTCAATTCACCATCCTAGTCAAACTTATCTAACTTTTTACCATGCAACATACAGGTTAATTTACTTAACTGTATGTATTCCTTTTGTTTCTCCAACCGCTGCTTTTTATTTGGAATTGCATTCCTTTTCCAGTATCTAAGAAAGACTAATCTTGTAGAGGCTATAGCATTTAAACAATTTCTTGAGTATCTTTAGGAAGAAAATCTACATAATTCAACAGGAAACATTTAGGTGAGGAATGTAACTCTTATTCCTTGAGAAATAGTTCTAGAAATCATTTCCCAGTATTCTTTGGTTCTATTACATCTCTACCAATTTTGTTTGGGGTGTTTGTTTGTTTGTTTTGTTTTTTGCATCATCTGGCCTCTAGTGTTTGATAAGTTACCTTGGGCTGAAAACAAAAATTGTCATAAAATTCATTGTGCAGATGCAATGTTGGCGGAGAAATACTGCTTCTTTGCCACCATCACTGCCACAGGATGGGCTTTAAAAATGAGCTCTAGCCCATTCCTTGTGGGATTCAGCATGAGTCATTCCCCACTGGTGCTCTGATCATCTCTCTAGCCCTTTCATTGCCACAGCCCCTCAGTAAACCAAGGGGCTGCCTGGGCTCTTAGACCTGAGAGAGGGCTTCTAGGAGCAATTGTGTCAATTGCCCAGGTCATTTTCTCATTCCAGAGGTTAACCAGGGCATTGACAGGAGAACACTACAGCACTTTTGGAGTCAGTGAACTAAGTCCCTGCTCAGCTGTGCAACAAAAATAAAATTTAGAAGCAGAAATTTCAGGAACATTGTTGGGTAAACTAGTGCTTAACTGTAGTCATGATGCTTTGCTAGCTATTTGTCAAGAAACTGAATGGAGTCAGGAAATACTTGGCGTTGTAGAACCTGACGTTTCGCCAGTAGCTGTGACTGGCATCTTCAGAGGTATAACTAAATGTTGTCAGGATTCTGTTGCACAATCTGGATTCTTACATTTGCTTACATCAATTTGAACATACTCATTTATATGAAAATGTAATGCAGAAAGGAAAAAAAGTCACACAATTTCGTTTTATGTTGTTTCTTCTTTTTTCACAATATAACTTGAACTTTATTTTTTGCCTGTTATTCGAAAAACTAGTATTATGGACTTTAACTGTAGTCACATTAAATAATTTCTAACATGGGCTGCCCTTTTGTACTCAGTTAACTTTAAATCGATGCAGTAATGTCCCATGATATAGTCTGGCAGACTGCCAGACAGATGTACCCCTCCAAAAAAACACTCATTTAAAGTAGTTTGAAATATAGAGATTAAAAACAGGACTATTTTTCCTCGGTCAATTTCTCCTCTTGTTTTTCTCTTTCATGATTTTAAATTAAAAACTGGTTTGAGTGTCTTGACAAAAATGTATTAATACAAGGGCGGCAAATAAACAAAATGTTTTAAAAACCACAGCAGTTGTTTCAAAATTAAAGTGTCTCGTATCTTAAAATATTTGGCTCCCCATTTAAAATGACGACCTTTGTTCGATCAAGAAAGTCACTTTTCAAGTGCTCCTCATTCGATGATATTAAGAAGCGTATGAAACTAACTGAAGTTACTCACATCTCTTGTACTTACTCCAGAACATAAATGGTTTGAGGGGGGGGGGGGAACAGGGGGGGGGGATGAAATCCAGCCTTCTGTACTTTGTCATTCTTGTGAAATATGTGATGATATTATAGTGTTTTCTGCGGGTATAATTAAAAAATATATAGGAGTGGTGCAAAGATATTTTCCTCTCCTTTGGTCTCTAGAATGTTGAAGAAGGAAGTCCGGCTTACCATGCTGGACTGAAGGCTGATGATCTGATCACTCATATCAATGGAGAGCCTATACATGGCCTTGTTCACACAGAAGTTGTAGAGCTGTTGTTAAAGGTACGTTTTTTAAAAAAAAACTTCTGTTCCCAGCACCAATTTCTTCTTTCTTTTGAGAGTCATTGAGATGGTACATTGGGCCTGTCTGGACTTGCATCTGTTTCGCTCAGGGTAGATAATCAATTTGATTGCAGTGGTAGTGTGTAGACCGAAGTCATATGTCCTCAAGTTCATTTGACCTGTTCTGGGGTTGTAATGCTTAACTCCTGCTTTTCATCTCAAAGTGCTTGGTTGGCAGAAACAATTATCATAATGAACTTAAACTTGCCTAGTGTAAAAGTTATGTATAAATATCAGTTTCAGGTGACCCCAATTTCTGATAAAACATAAAGGTATGTGTATATTTGGTTCAAACTGTAAATATGTCTTTCATATTTTTCTCTCTTTTGAAACCAGAAGGCTCTCGTAACCTATAAATAATTCTGTTATTGCAACTCTCCTTTGGTCGCTCTGGGCATCTGTTGGTGGTTCTGAGCCATGTACATTTGGCTAGTCAAGTGGAAAATAGCTAGAAGCCTAAGGATTAATAAAACCACTTAAACATAATAAAACTGAGGCCTGAATGCTCCCCTCGCAGAGATGGGGCATGCAGGCGTGCAGCGGCAGTAGAGAGGCATTCCCAAGTCAATGAAGAGAAAAATAGCACAAGTGTAATGATATAAAACGAAGCAGTCCTTGCAATTATCCCTCCTCTGAACTGTGTAACCATATTTCATCCCCATTCACTGTTTCTGATAACACCTGACAAATGTCACTGCTGTATTAAGGGGGATGTTCAGCAGCTGGTCCTTTTCAGTTGCACTTGTCTTTTCCACGTAACGGACGTCATTGCATGCTAGATGTAACTTTGTTTTTCTTCATTAGCACAACCAGAAGGCATGTTATAACAGAGCAGTCAAGATGTTCTTTCAAAGTTTCTGAGCTGGTTATTGTGCAGCAACTGTCTATTACTGCTTTTGGCACCATGTACAACTTTGCTTACAATTTCCTTCAGGCTTTTGCAGAACAGGCTAAGGTGACTGTTGTAGATACTGCATCTGTCCACCAGATGGTGAAAAAGAACGTGCCTGCGTATGCGCTTGAGAGGATAATCACTTTAATTTTTATCCATGAGAGAAAGAGGAGATATTAGTCCTAAATCCCATTTCTCAGAATATGTGCTCCTACTCTAATATTCTGTTCTTTTAATCAGAAAGAACATTAATATTATTATACTAATGGTGCTGCTGCTACAACATCCAGGTGAATATTTAGATTATAAGACCAGAGGCAAGTTTCCTTTAAAAAAAAGTAAGTCTACTTTTTATACATTTCCTAGTGAATTCAGATGCATAATTCATGTTACTATTATATGACTTGTGACATATTACCTTTGTGAAGTTGTGCTAACTCCCATTTGTACAGAGCGTCACTGCAAACTGAATTAATTCAATGGAGCTTACTCCCTGGAAAGTGTTTTTATGACTGCAGCCATAAGCAAAGAATAGGAATAAAACAGATGGCTTAAGTGAGGTTGGGCTTAAGGACTGCTAGTGAAACTGACACAAGAGAAATGTTTTTCCTGACCATTCAAACTAGAAGCAGAAGCCAGCATTGGAGTCTGTTGTAGGAACAGTAATGACTTACACTTGGAACATTCTTATTTTGGCAGAGTGGTAATAAAGTGTCAATTACAACAACCCCCTTTGAGAATACCTCAATAAAAACAGGACCGGCCAGAAGAAATAGTTACAGGGGCCGAATGGTCAGGCGCAGTAAGAAAACCAAAAAGAAGGAGAGTTTGGAAAGGTGAGTAGTAGTTGCTAAATTCTAAGTTTCTAATATTTGTGAAAATATGCTTCTGTATCTTTTAAACGTTACTAAATGTTCTCCGGTACAGACAGAGGGGCCAAAGGGGCATTGTGGGTGGATCCAGAATGCCCTCCTGCCGATTTCCTGAACGGGAACTCCCAATAAGAAAATCCCAGTTTTTTTCCCTCTCCCTTTCAATTTACTTCAGTTTTTAAATACTATTTTGTATGTCTGAAAAGTGCTTTCAGCTCGATTGAAGTAAATCTTTTACTTTCTTCATCCTAAATCTTCAAGACTGGATAATATGTAGAAACAAATTTCCTAAAACAAGGGAACGCTTCTCTGTATGTCTTACAAAGCGTGCTGTTTTGACTGATATGTTCATTGTAAATCCTATAAGGTGTACCAAATTCTTGTAAAATTTTACAGTGAACAAATACTTCCTTCAGTTTAGTAATTTCAGTACAGTGTAATGGCATGTATTCAATAGACACTGTAAGGAATTTAGTTTTTTGTGGGTTTTGGGGGGCAGGGAATTCTAGTTTTTATATAAATGGAAACCATTTTCCCAGTTAAAAACAAGCAAAAATGTCTACATGGTATGAATCTACATGGTATGAATCAGGGCATTATTAGTGAAATCTACATGGTATGAATCAGGGCATTATTTGAGATTTCAAAACCCCTAAGTATAAAAATCTATTTTCAGAGAATTGTGTAGGTTGTTTCATGTCAGCTGTGATATCAAAACATCCTGCTTTAGCCAATGATGCATTGTCAGGAGTCTGTGTTTGACAGTGATCTTCTGTCCTCACATTAGGAGGAGATCTCTGTTTAAAAAGCTGGCCAAGCAACCCTCACCCCTTCTTCATACAAGTCGGAGTTTCTCCTGCCTGAACCGATCACTCTCATCAGGAGAGAGCTTGCCTGGCTCTCCAACTCACAGCTTGTCTCCGCGCTCACCCACACCAAGCCTCCGCTCCACCCCCGATTTCCCCTCAGGTGAGTGTTTGAGGAAGGAGATACCGCCTGGAAGAAAAATAGGAGACTACTGTGTGAAAACACAAAACCAGTTGATTGCAGTCCTGTTTGCATAAGGAGATACCACCTGGAAGAAAAATAGGGGACTACTGTGTGAAAACAATAAAACCAGTTGATTGCAGTCCTGTTTGCATGCTTATGCTCACACAGAGCTAACACATGAGGAAGTTTCTTTTCTTAACTTCAGTGGAGGCAAGCAGATCTGGTCTGTACAGAGCTGAACTTCCAAAAGGCAAACATTGTCAAGTATGAAGCCTAATCTAATCAGCCAGAGCCACCGTATAAGATATAACATATATCTTATACGGTATATATATAATTCTTACACTAACAAAAGTTGGTTCAGTGCAAGATACTATGGTAGCTGTTTTGCTTTTGCTTCATTGCACAGAGAGCTCCATCAGAGTTTACAGAGGCTTCAGTTGACAAAAAGCTTGACAGTAGACCAAAACCCTGAGCTACCCATTCAGCCTGTTAAAGCTTCTGAAAGAGCTGCTCATATTATCCAGTCATGTTAAATGTCATATGTTAGCTCTGAAAAGTGTCAGCTAGAGGAGGCCTATGGTGGGTCAGCTGGTAGAGTTTGCTGGAGAAAAAGGAGAAGTCAGTCAGTTCCATACCATTTAAATTTGAAGGAAGAGACAGAAAAGAAAGATCCAAAAGCTGCTGTATGTGATTCGTTAATGTGAAGTGCTTTCCTGGTCAATATGTTGTATCAAAGTGAAGCCTTTCATAATTCAATCATTTATATACGTGGAATATAGTTAAATCTTTTTTCTTTTGCAGGGACAAATTCTTCTCAGAGCAGCTCCCCAAGCTCAAGTGCGCCCAATTCTCCTGCTGGTTCAGGACATATTAGACCCAGCACCCTTCATGGTTTGGGTCCCAAGCTCGGTGGGCAGAGATACAGATCAGGAAGACGTAAATCAGCGGGTAGCATTCCTCTCTCACCTTTGGCACGGACTCCTTCTCCAACACCTCAGCCAACATCTCCTCAGCGGTCTCCATCACCTTTACTGGGACACTCAATTGGAAGTGCGAAAATAACTCAGGCCTTTCCTAGTAAAATGCACTCCCCTCCTACTATTGTCAGACATATAGTTCGGCCGAAAAGTGCAGAGCCACCGAGGTCTCCATTGCTCAAGAGGGTTCAGTCTGAAGAGAAACTTGCCCCTTCTTATGGGACTGACAAGAAACACTTGTGCTCACGCAAACACAGCCTGGAGGTAACTCAGGAAGAGGTTAATAGAGAGGTGTCTCCACGAGATGTAACCCTTCAGAGTCTGGAGGAGAATGTACTGGATGCCCCCTCTTTCACACGAGTGAGGCCTGCAGAACAAGGCTGCCTGAAACGACCTGTTTCTCGGAAGCTGGGCAGGCAGGAATCTATCGATGAGCTAGACAGGGAAAAATTGAAGGTCAAAATAGTTGTAAAAAAGCAAGATCTGCCAGAGAAACAAGAATATTTACAGAAAGCAAGCACTGTGCATGAACCTTTTGGTGAATCAGAAAACCCCGTTACCTCATGCCTGGAGGAGAAAGAAGGCAAGAAAACATTTCAGAAAGCCCTGGAAAGATCAAACCACTCTGAAACTAAAATCACAGCTCTGGAGACACAGTCGGTAGGTGGCATGCTGAAAGATACACTTCAAAAGAACGCAAACATGAGATCAAATGATTGTGCTGCTTCAGATGTACACGCACCATGTCATGGCCCCCCGCTTAATGAATTCAGTCATTTGTCATACGACTTCAAAAGAATTCCCCCTCCATGTACATTACAAGATGTACTGCCTCCATCATCTGACAAGATGCTGAATGGAAAGGGAGAGAATGCAGATAAAACTGCACCGACCAAAGAATTTGTCAAATGTGAAAGATTAGATAGTAAGCTTGCAAATATTGATTATCTTAGGAAGAAAATGTCCTTTGAAGAAAAAGATGACAGCCCTTGTCCGTTGCTGAAGTCCAAACTGACATCAAATAAACATGACTGCCATCAGCTCAGTGCAGTCAGACAAATGAACGTACAGCAGGATTCAAATCCATCATCTGACAGCTGGTCAAATATCAGCAGTGCTCATTCTGCTCAGATTAGCTCTGTTTCCTTTGTTCCCCCCAAAGCCTTGAATAGCCGAGCAGACAGTGGCATAGAAAAATCGCCCCTGATTTCCACAGAGTCCCCAGTCCGAAAGAGCCCTTCAGAGTATAAGCTAGAAGGGAGGTCTGTGTCTTGCTTGAAGCCAATCGAAGGCACATTAGATATTGCTTTGCTTTCAGGGCCACAGGCGTCCAAGGTGTCTTCAGAGGTATCCTCAGGTGCATTCCCGGGAGGCCAAAGTGCTAAAAATGAAGTTGGATGTCCCATCGTGTCTGTGTGCCAAGGTGGCAGCAGTGTGAAGGTTGAGCCCAACTATCAGAAAGAGCAACCACCAACGTACCAACAATTCAGGTCTTATAGATCTGATCTACTGGAGCTTCAAAGTTTAAGTAAAAATATTCAAAACTCATCAGCAGTGGCTGTGGCTGCAGCACCGCCACTTGAAAAAACGGCCTGCAGTCTGAGCATGAAATGTGATCCACCTCTAATAGTGACTAACCAGAAGAAGGAGGCAACCCGGTTTACTGCAAGTGAGGCTAAGACAAGCAGCCTCCAAAGCCAGGATGCTGCTTTGACAACCTGCAAATCTTCCATGGCACAGGGCATTTCTGAGAAAGCCAAACGAAGAGAGAAGAGAGCCTCAAAAGAAGTGGCTGACAGCCAAATACAGGCCCAAAGGAGGGAAGACCTGCGTTCAGGGGTCACTGAGGATTCTTCGACAAACAGGCCTGGTACAGAAGCACTCCCAAATCAAGGCCATAAAAACGTCCAGAGATGTTCCTTTGAGTCAGCTGCTCTTCTGCAAACACAGGGAGCAACAAAAGTGCAGGTTGTAAGCTCAAAGGCAAAGTCCAGAGATGTGCACAAGCAGCATGCAAAAGAGGATGACAGCACCACTAAACAATCTCCAGGCAATGAGTTGGACATGCAGAAAGCAACTGCACATTTCGGGTCAGAAGCCTCACTTCCCCCAAAGTCTTTACACACATCAGCAGATACAAATTCTGCTAAAATAGAAAAACTGCTGGTTGGTATTGCTGTGCAAAAGGACGTCCCTCGAGAACTGGGGACAAAGGAGCAGAAGCAGTCCAAAAATATGCAGCCTCCAGCTATGTCACCAGCTGGTGACAAAGAGCCCAGCATGGCTTCTAGGCAACAAGGTAGCCATTCTGATGTTCCTGCTGTAAAGGAATCCGTCAACAGGCCATCTGCGGTCCCTGCGTGTTCCATCAACCAAGATAATCTCAGATCTGCATCATGTACAGAAAACAGCTCCATTAAATCCAGACATGCTCCTGACTCCTGCTCCTCCAAGTCAAAACATTCGGACAAATTGGCACCGACACAAAAGCAAACAACTACAAACCTAAAAGAAAAAGAAACCGGCATTCAGGTCTTGGCAGGTTCTCGGAAGGAGGGGAGAAGCATCAGTAAAACTGCACTGGATTCTTCCTCAAACCTTTCAAGTTCTCCAAGAAATAATAATGAGCATATCCAGGTAGAAAGGCATTTAGTCATAGAATGTAGGTCAGAGCCCTCAATCCTAATCAATAGCTCCATGCCTGAAAAACAGCTCAAATCCTTCAGTAATAGCCACGCAGCGGAGGCAGCAGCCCCAGAGAACACTAAGCATTTTCAAAGGCAAGAAATGGCAAGCTTAAGTGACCCTCTTGATCAAAAGCCACTCCATGTGCGCAGCAAGCAAACCGTGCCTCCAAAGGCGGCTGCTGTGAAAGATTGTCATTTGCCAAGCAAACACGTGGACAGGGGCCCAAGCCATCACACTCCCTCTGCAGAAAAACTGGCTGAAGGGAAAAAATGCACTGATGCACTTTATTTTCAGAATGACTCTGGGATCTCAGATCCTGGTCTCTCCTCTGCTGGCTGCGATGCCAGAGGGAAAGCTACAGAAAAGGCCGTCACAGGGATCAAGAACTCTCACGACATCAAAGGAAAAGGACACCCGAGTCAGAAACAGTCAGCCGAAGGAAGCAAGCAGCATGCCGCAAAACATGCCTCCTCGGCCGGTTTGCAGAGTACATGTCGCCCAGCTGCGACAGTGAGCAAACAGCCCGACTGCCCATCGAACTTCACAGAATGTAGACAGGAAGCCCTCGTTTTGCCCTTAGCAAAGGCTAAGCTGGGGTCTTCAGAAGCAGTTGCAGGGAGCTGCAGGGAAGTAAGAAAGCAAGCCAGCTCTTCCTCAGCAGATGGTAGAGCAGAAATGACTAAGAGTGTTTCAGTGTTGGGCTTACACTCCGTGGCTTCACCTGCGGAAGAACATGTTCCCACTTCAAACCTGAGGGGGAAACCTAGAAGCCAAGAGAGGCCCCCGTCTGCCAACGCTCCTGTGGACATAAAGGGAAGGGATCCCAGTCTGCCTCAGTCTTCTGCGGCAAGAAGACAGAATGTAGGTAAGGATTTGCCAAAGTCAGGGACTCCGGCGGACTCTCCCAATGCACTTTCATCTGACAAAGACTCTGCCCGGCAGAGGCGAGGAAAAGAGACCTCGCGGAGTAGTCCTCACAAAAAGACCTCCTAATAGCAAAAGTTGCAAATAGGACTTCTTAACGTCTTGTCTTACTTTCAGAAATCAGCACTGTGTAGTATTTTCTTGCAGAAAAACTTTCAGCGCCACTTAAGCAGGGTGTGTAAAGAGAAGACTCTCCCCCCCTTCCCCCCCCCAAAAAAATGCCTTCCCAGAATACAACCGGTTAAACTGTTACCATATTGTATTTGTACAAAAATACTTTTACAATTTGCGAGATGTGTTTGGAGGTGGGGGTGGGGTGGGATTCCCTGTAAATACTTAGGTAGCGCGTATCATTTTGAATGTAGCGTATCCATTTTGCTGCTGATTGGCATTGTTTACTATATCTTTTTAATGGTCATTGCTTTGCCACTGATTTGCCATAATCTGGGAAGAAGCAGACTTACTAAAGCTCTGGATTTAGGCTGAGCCCACATTATATACTGGCTTAATGAGGGGGCAGGGTAGAGTTGCCCTGGGGTGGGAGAGCACCATATGTAGTTATTTAAAGTCCTATAGATAAGATTACAATTAAGAAATAATAGTGGTTGTGAATTGTTATGTGTATTTTAAGAGCTTAGGGGGTTGACGGTGTTGCCAAGAGCCACTTTGCATCCTAAATTTGAATAGGAGATCACAGTGCAGCTCTTCAAAGCACAGCATCTGCCTCTTGGTTAAGATCTGCCTAGTGAAGGGAAGTGTCTCCATTATCTGTCTTGCCACCATCCAGTTCACACCATAGTTTTCTGCTGATGCGGAGTCTCCCTGTACAGCTATATCCAACTCCTTATTCTAGGCTGAGATTGCAAACTCCTTGTGGAATTTAGTTTCTGCTATGTTGGTTCAGGTCATACTGATTTACACTCAGGCAGTTGTGTGGTGTACAGCGCATGCAGAAGCACATGGCAAAAACTGCTAAACCAGTTTACATGAACATTAAAGAATTTGGATTTGCTTCATTATCATGATAGGTAAATTTATGCATTTAGTGACTCAGCTTTCTTTACTGTTTTATGACAAAAGTGGTGAAGTGTGGGGGAGGGTATTTTTCAGCCTCATATCTAGATAAAATATCCACATCTGACAACATTTTAATACCTATCTGGGGGCCTTATGTTTTAGATAAGCTTGCTGTTTTTAGCAAGTCATCTGAGGTTTCACATTCTTTTTGAAGTACATTCAGTAGCTCTATACATTTCATATTGTGAACTTTATTTGTATGAAAAAGAAAATAAATGTTGTAATTTTTTTTAATGAAAAAACGGTGTTTTTGTAACAGAGGGACCTGTTGGAGCTATTTGGTGCTAGAATGTGAGTTATCTTTAAAGCAATTTTTTTTTTGCTAAGCCTTATTTGAATTTTGTGTATTACAGAATATGTTGAATTTATCTGATTTTGTTTGGAGCAAAGTTATTTGGTTTGTTTTTTGGAACATAGCATTCCAGAATGAGAAGTATGGCTAAGTGACTGGGATCCAGAAAATAATCGGTGATTTCCCCCCTGCTGTATTTCCTCACAAAAGCTCATTTAATACAGACCCTCCTGCAGGGTTTCCCCCCCATTTCTCTAAGGATCATCATCCAAACATAGCACAATTATGAACTGGTGGCATGTAGGGTACTTAGAAGTGTGCTGAATGCATTTTCCTGAGGAAAAGGACTAATCTGGTTGAGATTTTGATCATTTTTAGGAATTTTTGCTCAGAAAATAAAATGAATAGGAAGTCTGTAATTTCCCATGCACTGCTTAGTACTTTCATGTCCCTTCAATTCATTCTTGAATGATTAAAAACAACTGAAGGAAAACCTGTCTTGAAGAGGGCAGTCTGTCTGTGGCTTGGTGATAGCAGAGGTAAAAGTAGTTTCCTGTGGGACTTTATACTCACTCAGAATCTTGGGCTGGTCCCTGTGCAAAACACCTTTGCATGCTGCATAGCTCCTTGGCATGGGTAGAAGCCCAGTTTAAATATGACACTGCGTGAGTACAAAGTCCCACAGGTGAATTCTTTTGCCTCACCATCACATTTAAATTAAGCCTAAATCTCGGGGTAGGGACGAGGGTGGGGTGGGCTGAAATAACCAAACACTAATGTACTCCAAAATCATGACATTTCTATCTGGAAGGTATTTCATAGTTTACAGCTCTTTGCTTTTAAAAATCCTTCCATTTGTTTCCTTTAAAGCACATCTAGCAATCTTGTTTACAAATGTATCTTTTGTATGTATATTTTGTATAGTGCTTTATCACTTCTGCCAAATATTTTTTTCCTATTTTGGAAGTATATTAAGTAGCACCTGAGCTTGTATTCATGTAGTCCCTGTTTGTTGATGTTTACCTTACAGTGAACTGTTAGCGATCCTTCTATGTGTGTACTCAACTCTTTTGTCTGTCTTTGTGTGATTGTATATTAAGGTGTTCCCTTTGTAGTACTTCCTACTGTAGATTATCAGATTATTAAAAAAAATAGGATCTGTGCAATAAAGTGTTTGCGTTCTTACTTTCTTTAAGAAGTCTCCAAGGATATCATAACCATTGGATACTGGAATAAAAATATACTGATGCAGTTGCAAAATATTGAAATAAAAGTGAGCATGAAAGGGAAATGGAGTTTGTTTCTTGAAATGTCTTAGTTGAATGATCATAAAATACACATAGCCTAAATGAAGTGATAAACCATACTGTTAATTATTTATTTCACTGATGAAACATTGCTGTTATGCATCATATATGTAACTTGAACTTCAACCCACACTACTGGACATTTGTACTCATTTACAATGTCTGAGCCATCTTTCTAACATGCACAAAAAGTAATTTACAGTTAAAACAAAACCATGTATACCATTGATACATAAAATCATCTCAGCTGCTAATTTCAGAACTGCTAAACACATTCTGCTCAATATGATTTCCTTTCTGCTCTTACCTCTTATGAAGAACAAGTATGGCTGTAGTCCTCTAGTAACAGTACAAAATCTTTTGTCAAGGTGCACACAGATCACATGTGATGTATCCAGGTAAAATATATGAAGCATCTAAAGTATGCTTTATCTACACATTTATTCTGGAATCTTAATACATTGGAATTATAAAAATGGGAGAAAAACCCTGAAATTTAGATACTTTGTATAAATGAGCTCACAGCTGATATGCAAATAAATCTGAACAATATACAAATTAGAGTTGCTTATAATGAACGTCTTTATTGAGAAGCAGGGGAATTGGGAAATATTCTTTTACCTATATAAAATTAAGAAGACATTATAAACTGAAGAATGTACAGGTGTGTGTGTGTTTACCCTAACATTTGTATACACAGAAGTGTTTGGTAACCTGTGTTAAATAAAATAATAAATGGGAAATTTTCACTGTAAGGTCTCTGGAAGCAACAGGTAGACTTGTTGGTTAGAGAACAAGTAAGTGATTGGAAGTCTTGTGCGTATAAACTGCTGCTTGATTATGACTTGATACACATTATCAATTTTATCCTTACAACAGCCTTGTGTGGTAAATTAAGCTCAGAGAGAGAGAGAGAGAGAGAGAGAAAGTGACTGGTCCACATTTACGCATGAAACTTGATTGGAGAGTAGGTCTCTCTAGTCCTAGTCCAGTACTATAACCACTGACTTCTCAATTCATGGCAGACATGAACACTTCACTAAATATGGCACACTGGCGAAGGAATATTCATAATGAGTGTTAGAATGACCACTGGGGAAAACTGATCATCCTCACTTTCTCTCCCACTTTCTAGAGTAAGTTACTGTTTGTCTCTTTAGTTCCCTGCCGCACAAGTGGCCAACTAGCAGAGGGATTGTTCTGCATCTGCTATGATCACTGGAGTCTCCTCATATACCACTGAGAGAATTGATTCTTGTGCATTTCCATTTAGCATATGCAAGGTTGGATTTGCCTCGCTTTTCTATCTTCCGTACATTGCAGTTACCACCACATTATCTAACATCAGAACTGAGTTAAATGGTTGCTATATTAATGTCAAAGTGAAAGAAACAAAGCATTCCGTATAAACTGCTTTGTAGTAATTTTGTAGTAATTTTTTCTCTGAAATTAACTGTGCACCTTTGGTTTAAAGATCTCAAATTTGTTGGTACTTTCTTTTTAAAATACGTGTGACCAGAATTAAGGGTGCTGCAATTACAGCTATCACAACTAAGGTAATCAATATTATTTGCGCAGTGTGATGTCCACAGGACAGATTTACAGAGGAGAGCTTAACACCCACTAGTGATTTGGGCTCTGAGCATACTGTCTTTTCAGAGTCTTCAATTTTATCTGTGTTTTGCTTGTACCAAGTTAATAATCCAATATTGGAACAGGTGCATTCCAGTGGGTTGTAACTTAAATTGATTACACTCTTGCCAGATAGGCTAGTCAACATATCACGTGGGATAATGCGGATCTTATTATTGGCAAAATTGAGATAAATGCTCTTGAGACTGGAAAATGCATCTGAACTGAATGCAATGAGGTTATTGTAGCTCAAGTCCACATGCTTTAGCTTCCTGAGGGCATAAAATGCTTTGGTTTGTATAGCTGGCAACTTACAAGAAGATAAAATTAATACCTCTAAATTGGGTGTCTGCCCAAAGACATTGTCATTCAGCATTGTACCAGATTCAAAGTAATTCCCGTGCAGGTTCAGAACAATAAGGCTCTCTAAACCTTGCAAGATGTGCTGAATACTCGGGGCAATCTGACAGTGTGAAAGGTTCAGGGACTGCAGCAAATGCAGATTGCGGAAGGGTCCTTGGAGCGTATTGGTGATGATCCGTGTGAACGTGAGATCTAGGATCACCAGATTAGCACAGTCTTCAAAGGCTATGTCGTGCAAGAAAAGGTGGTGGTTATAGCTCAGGTTGAGGTGTTGCAAGCTGCTCAGACCACGGAGTTCCTGGGTACAGCAGTCTGAACTTTCTATATTACTATTGCTCAGGTCCAGATGCTGAAGTTTTGACAATGTTTCTAAGCATCCAGAGCCCAAATTCAGTTTCTTAGAATTATCTCTAATGGAGAGGTGAGTCAAGTTGAGGAAAGCCGCAGAATGGATGTCACAGAGGTCTGTAAAAGCATTCATATTGAGATTTAATTCCTTCAGCATATTCATCCCAACAATATCATGAGGCAGCATGTGAAGGGAGGTGCGGGTCAAATCTATATTCTGGAGTTTTGTCAAACACTGAAATGTGCCAGCTGAGATCTGACTGAAATGGTGATACTGCAGATTGAGGTCATCTGCAGAGATGTCGCAGATCCCTTGCAGCATAGAGTCACTTATGTCTATTCCATTGTCCCAGTCATCAAAAGTCCCAAGCCAAAGGAAAACCGTTTTGGTTCCTTGCAGTCCTTCCAAGATCACCGAAACATTAGCGCAACCACCGAAGTTTAAACTGTAGAAAAACATAGAACTGAAAGCTCTGCCCTCAATGTGTATAATATTATTCCCTTTAAGAATGAGAGTCAGGTTGCTGGTTTTCTTTAGTACTGATATATCTTTAGCAGATATTTGTTGTATAATGTTCATCTGAAAATCCAGGTACTTGAGATTCCTAGTGGGAAAGTCTGATGGGAGTTCTAAGGATGGGATGTGGTTGCTTCCCAATATCAGGGTCTCCAAGTTGCCAAGGTCTTGCATTGGGATAAACGCTAAACTAATGATTCCTGTTTGAGTTAGATCAAGATGTTTCAAGCAACTGGGTCCAATGAATGCTTCATCTGCCAGAAACAGAAGAAGATTTCCAGTCAACACAATAGTCTCCAAGTGAGAGTTGCTTTGAAAGGCACCTCCATAGATCCAATTAATCTGACACCTTTAAAAGAAAAAGCAATAATTCTAGCATCAGTAATGCAGCAATTATATTAAAAAAGAAACGGAATGAAAATATGAACATCTATTTTTGTTTACCATTTTTGTTAGCTGGCTGGGAACAATACAAGAAAACAAATTAGGCCACAACAAGAGAGGTTAACTTGTATTTTTGTGTGTGCACTGCAGTTTTGGCAGACTTGGGAGCAGGGCTTTTTTTGTAGAAAAGGCCCAGCAGGAACTCATTAGATAATAGGCCACACCCAACAGCAGAAACTCATTAGCATATTAGGCCAGACTCCAGACAGTACAGCTCATTAGCATATTAGGCCACACCCCATGCCTTCCCTTGGCTTGCCCGGGCACCTCGCAATTGCAGGGAGCCTAGGCAAGCCAGCCCTTGGACAGGCCGGGGAAGGCACGGGGAAGCATTTAAATGCCTCCCTGATCCTTCCAGGCCCCCCCCCAGCCTGCCCGCCTTGGGGTCGCTGAGGGGGTTGCTCTGTAGCCACGCACGCAGAGGTTTTGGCTGTAGTGGGCATGGCCAACTCTGAAGCCAGCTGGAACGCCATTCCTGTGCGTTCCCGGCCAAAAATAGCCCTGCTTGGGAGGTAAAAATATGGCTGTTAGCCTCTTGCTAAGCTCTACAGAGTTAACTAAAGCTAAAAGAGAGCCAGCATGGTGTAGCGTCAGAATGACAAACAGCAACCTGAAAAACCTAGGTTCAAATGCCTACTCTGACATGGGAAGCTTGCTGGGTGACCTTGGGCCAGTCACATACAGTCTAGCTTTTACCTCACAGAGTTGTTACAAGGATCAAATGGAAGAAGGGAGAATGACGTAAGCTGCTTTGGGTTCTGATTGGGGAGAAGGGGGTGTGTATAAATGAAGTAAAGAATCAAATGTTTTAGATTCTGTTATCATAATTAAATAATGGCAAATACTATTATATTTAATCAACCCAGGTAACTATCGATTGCAGATTGAACTTTATTATGGTGGGAACACTCTAAACGACAGTTCTCTTAGAGATCCCCTAGCGGATGCATGCAAAACATGTATGAATTCTTGATTCCTACTCCAATCCCCCCCCCCCCCCGTTTCTAAGTTTGGGAAACATTCAGGTTAATTTGCTTAGGTGTGGGCCCAACAAACCCTTTGCAGCTGCTTTAATCAGAGCTGGACAGATAGGAGTCTCTTTTATCATGTTAGCCTAGAACGTCTCTTAATACCACTCTGCTTGTCTCTTGATGGTGGTGCAAAGTGCAGTCAGGTCGTAGTCTACCCTGTAAGATTTTCATGGCAAGAGTCTCTCAGAGGTGGCATTTTCAAATCAAATTCTCTTGGAGAGCTTATGGACAGCCTTCAGTAATATAATGTCCCAGAGAGTGGAGCAATTGTGAAGAAGTTATACAGACCATTGTCAAATACCACAATTACAAAAAATGTCCTGATGATTTTCGATTTACAGGTACAACAACTTCCAAGGGCTTTCAGCAAAAGACATTCCTACCACACATCTTTTCATACTTCAAGCTGGAAGAATGGCAGCTGAGGATAGAGCCAATTTGGTGTAGTGGTTAGGAGTGCGGACTCTAATCTGGGAGAACCGGGTTTGATTCCCCACTCCTCCACTTGCACCTGGCTGGATGACCTTGGGCAAGCCGTAATTCTGATAAGAGCTGTTCTTGAAAAAGAGCAGTTTCTGTCAAGAGCTCTCTCAGCCCCACCTACCTCGCAGGGTGTCTGTTGTGGGGAGGGGAAGGGAAAGGAGTTTGTAAGCTGCTCTGAGACTCCTTTGGGTAGTGAAGGGCGGGGTATAAATCCAATCTCTTCTCCCTGGGGTCTGAAATTTGAAGATAAAAATCCAGCCAGCATCCAGCCAGTGGCAGGAATCTATGCAGTGGTAAAATGTACCATACCTCGTTAGGTCTAATGATACCAGCTCCTCCAGCATACTGAAAGTTGATGGCTGAAGGGTGTAAAGGAAGTTAAAGCTGAAATCAAGGACTTCTGTAGTGGAAGGCAGATATTCTGGAATCTGCCTCAGTCCTAAATCTTCACAACTGTAGCTTCTATTGGCAGTAATCTGTAAGAAAAATTATGCATGAGGTTACATACAAATATTAATGTGTACAAAGCTACCACAAGTATATCAGTGACACAAATGCCTCACATTGCTCCATGTTTAAATGAGTACACTGCATTAAAAGCAAATTACTAATCCAGTACTAATCCTGCAGAATAGTCTTGAAGGTGTCTGTCTTAAAAGCAAAGTAGGTCTGGGCCCAGGTCAGTGGCAAGGCAGGCGACCCTCCAGTGAACACCCCTCCCAGCTCATTAGAGTAATGGCAAGACACAGTAAAAAATGCAGCATGTTAAAGTCTAGAGAGGATGAAATTAACAATGCTGACTGCACTTTGGGCTCTTCCTCCTCTCATTCAAAGTCCTGAAGAAACTTGTGTTATATATAAACTCAAAGTCCACAGTAAAGATCTCTGGTGCTGGAAACATGCTTGAATGTGACACACTTTTAAAATGAGAGTTAAATTATAAAAATTTGGATGTACTAGTACTTGCTCAAGTTTAATGTAGTTCATTACATGTGATATTGAGAGGACACAACCCATTTGCCATACTTAGTTTCCCATAGCCAGAAGGCACTGAGTTGTGTGAAAAGTTTTCCACAGGGTCACTGGGAACCAATACACGACTAAACTGGGACTTGGGTATAGTGGGCATTTCAGAAACCGGGTGAAAGAGAACATTGAGTCTAATAAGCTAGAAAATATAAGAGGAATAAACTTCCTGAAATTATCCACATCAGTCTCAAGGATAATCTTGAGATAAAAGAAATGAAGGAGGAGATCAAAGCAAGAATTTTTACAGTTACAAGAAATTTCAGTTAACCTCGTGTAAATGCACATTCTAGCTGCGTCAGAGAACAATTATCTAGATGTCATTAATGATAGACTCTTGGAGCATTTAGTTACAGAACCAGAAAGAGGGTAAATTACGTTGATCTTGAGTGGTGCTCAGCAACTAGTGTGAAATGCAAGTGTTGTTGAAGCACAGTGCTGTTAAGTGCTGTGAATGCAACACTATTAAGTTCACCATTTGGTAAATGGAAAGTTGACACAAAAGTTCAATGTGATTACATTTGATCTCAAAAGAGGACGCTTCTAAAAAATGGGATTAGTCAAAATAAACTGGATGGAGAAAGGTCACAGGGTCAGATCTCAGGATGTCTGGAAGGTATTTAAATCCTACAATAATGAAAGTTTGACTGGTGTGCCTGGCCATAGGATAACAAGGGAGAGAAAGGACTGGTGAAGAAAGACAAAAATATAGCAGAGATACTGATTTTAGTCTGCACAATGGCAGATGTGGGGTGGCTACCTGTAATAAAGTGTTTAGAAAGCAAAGTAGTAAAGTGGCAACTAACTAGACAATGATGAGGTCACATTCTGGCATCCATAGGAATTCTGTTGGTTTTTTTAAAGAGCAAGAGTCCAGTAGCATTTTAAGGACTAACAAAGTATGTGGCAGGGTATGAGCTTTCATGAGTCACTGCTTACTTTTTCAGATACAGCTAGAATGGGAGTCCATCTGTCCTATTTATTGGAAAGTGGAGTGATTTCAGATGCCAAATGACATTAGCAGGCAAATGACAATAGCAGATGAATTACAACAGCGGGTGTGATTGTATTTAGGTTTGATATGCAGAGGGGTAGTAGGCGTGGATCAGCATTGGTAATTAGACAGGAAACCTAGGTCTCCATTCAGTCCAGGTGGATGCATTGTCTTGAGCTTCATTATCAATTCAGCACTCTCTCTGTCTAATCTCCCTTTGAAATTCTTTTGTAAGAGAACTGCTACTTTTAGGTCAGCAGCTGAATGTCCTGGAAGGTTAAAATGTTCCCCCACTGGTTTTTAATGTTGTGATTCCTAGTGTCAGACTTATGTCCATTAATTCTTTGTTGAAGGGACTGGCCTGTTTGTCCAATGTAGAGCGTGGAAGGGCATTGTTGACACATGATGGCATAAATCACATTAGAGGATGAGCAGTAATATGAACTTGAGATGTTATGGCTGATATTGCTGGGTCCACTATTAAAGATCTCATTTCCACCCTTTTGGCAGCAGCAAAACATAGGCTTGCTTCAAACTGAAAATTACAGAATCTCCTCTTGATGCATCAGAGGTACCAAAAGGTATGGGAATATTTTTTACTGGAGAAGACCCCAGACTGGATTGCGCAGCAAGATAGACAGGTTGCCTCTACTAGTATTATGGCCAAATGGTCATTATGGCTGGATGCTTTTGCTGACCCAGAAGGAACTTTACAGAAAGTACCTTTAATTGGTTCACACACCTGGTATCTTTACCATTAAGTAGTTGAATGACCTTTAATTATCTTTAAAACTGGCTTGAACTCCATTTATTTTTATTTTTTAATTATTTGAACGATAAGCTCAAAATTAGCAGATAACTTGTAATGGCAATCCTTGGTTCACCACAAACTTAATGATCATGTTGTAATTGTTTTCATTCGTGCTTTACTAAGTACTGCATTGTACTTTATTTCAATCTTCAATAAACAGTTTAATTTTTTTTAAAAAAAATTAGATATCATCAAAGTCTCTCCCTGACTTGTTACCTCAAATCCCTTTAAATTGGAAAGATCCCCATTGCAACACTCATACATGTCAAGTGAAGAACTGGTTAAAGTAGAGAGAAGAGAAGAAGGTATTGGATTTATATCCCGCTCTTCACTACCTGAGGGAGTCTTAAAGTGACTTACAATCCCTTTCCCTTCCCCTCCCCACAACAGACAACCTGTGAGGTGTCTGAGAGAGCTCTCTCAAGAACTGCTCATGAGAGAACAGTTCTGAAAGAACTTATGACTGTCCTAAGCTCATCAGCTGCTTGTGGAGGAGTGGGGAATCAAACCCGGCTCTCCCAGATTAGAGTCCGTGCTCCTAACCACTACACCAAACTGGTACTGTTAGGAACATAATGTAAAAGGTAAAATTAAGTGACAAATCTTCTTTGTGGTCTCTGTGCATCACACTCATGGGATTATGTGCCTGTGCTGATCCGAATCGGTGATATACAAAGCTCACAATGGGATTTTCGCGCCTCCATCCCAGCCACACGCGGGAATCCCAGTGCGCATGCCCAAGGGGGTGGGACGTGGACATCTGAGGGAGTCTTAAAGTGACTTACAATCCCTTTCCCTTCCCCTCCCCACAACAGACAACCTGTGAGGTGTCTGAGAGAGCTCTCTCAAGAACTGCTCATGAGAGAACAGTTCTGAAAGAACTTATGACTGTCCTAAGCTCATCAGCTGCTTGTGGAGGAGTGGGGAATCAAACCCGGCTCTCCCAGATTAGAGTCCGTGCTCCTAACCACTACACCAAACTGGTACTGTTAGGAACATAATGTAAAAGGTAAAATTAAGTGACAAATCTTCTTTGTGGTCTCTGTGCATCACACTCATGGGATTATGTGCCTGTGCTGATCCGAATCGGTGATATACAAAGCTCACAATGGGATTTTCGCGCCTCCATCCCAGCCACACGCGGGAATCCCAGTGCGCATGCCCAAGGGGGTGGGACGTGGACATCCCATCAGTTCTCTTCTGACCGCCGCAGTGTTAACAGCTTGTTTCTGCCGGTCTGACCATTATTTCTTCTTTTTCCTTCTACTCAAAGACTTTTAAAAAATTGTTTTTGAGGGTCGCCGCTGCCTCTGGCGGCCTCCCACCCCCCCTCTCTCTGAGGTAAATCTCTTTTTGCCTCACATGAGGGCTCTCTTTCTTTTTGTGCCAAATCTTTTGTTTTATGGCCAAAAACTGGGGGTGTTTTAAGACGTGTGTTGGCTGTAGCAGTAAACTTGCCCCCCCGTGACGGCCACACGCTCTGTATTCTCTACCTTGGGGAAACCCATCACCTGGAGACTTGCCGCCATTGCTCGAAGTTCTCCCAACCAGACACAGAAGAATAGAGCAGCGAGACTCTGAGTGGCACTTTGGGAGTCTGCATTGGCCCCTTTGTCCGACGTTAAGATGTCTGCTGAGACCCTTCCAGACTCTCAACTCATGGCGCCTCCGTCGACATCAGTCGGTGCCCCGGCATCAGTCCCACCTCACCGTCCTGCATCGGATGTGGGACCACCTTCTTCAAAACGGTTGGCGCCGAACGAGGCTTCTTCCGCCTCTACTCCGGCTAAGAAGAAGAAGAGGGATAAGCATGAAAAGGAGAAGTCTCTGAAGTCTTCTCTTACAAAAACCATGCATAAGTCTCACAAACTGAGTGGCGTCGGTGTGCAAAAGGGCTCTGCATTGCCCCCTTCTCAGCAGGTGCAACCCAATATCGATCACCCTCCTGCACCGGAGCTGCCTGTGATACAACCTTTACCTCCTATTGAGTTACTGGACTCGCCCATTCGGCAGCTGAACCCTCTGGTACTGGAGGTCTCCATGGACACTAGACCCATTTCGGTCTCGCCCTCGGAGATTGAGGAGGTCGCTCCACGCAGCTCTCCTCTGAGAGATCGTTCACCGTCGCCCTCATCTTGGGCTAGCGATCAATCTGGACCAGACTCTCGTTATCCTCGTCCTCGATCCAGATCCCCCCTGCATGGGGAGCCTCAATATCGATGGGAGGAATGCCGTGAGTACTGCCATTCCAGACCCAGGCCCTCCTATTCGCCCAGGCGGGAGTTAAGACCGCACTCCCCGACCTAGTTTGAACCACCATTGCCTACTCCATGGGACCATCAGCACCATATGCCGTATTGGTTCGGCTCCTACCCAATGTCAACATCGATGCCATGGCTGATGCTGATGCGACAGTTGGACTGGGACTGCAGGTCACGCCATTCACGCTCTCCCCAATGTAAATACAAACCTTCTGCATCTATCTCCAAACCTCCGGAGGAAGCTTGTCGCCCACCCTCTCCTCTCTGTCCCAACCCCGCTTTACCATCGCAGACTGCTCCGATATCGGACACCCTTACCCGAATGGATGACGTAGCCTTGGTACCAGCACAGGAGTCGCCTTGCAGATCCTCTGACTTTGACGCTGAAGATTCATAAGGGGCCAGTTCACCAGAGGACCCTTCCCCTGAACCTATGGTGTCTGATGACCTTCCAGTTTCTCCCTCAGAAGACCTCTCTTCATACGGAGAATTGAACAAGCGAATGGCACACTCCCTGGGGCTCCTAATCGTCCAACCTCAATCTTCGGTATTGGATGCTGTCTTCAACGTCATACAACTCGACACCTCCACGGCAGTTGTCCTCCTGATGTCAACCGTCCTTCTCCAGGCAGCGAAAGCCCCATGGGATAAACCATCTTCTGCCCGGGTGTCTGCCAGGCGCCTGGATCATATGTATAAAGTCCAAGAGCTGGAGGCTGAATTCCTCCATATCCATCCTAAACCTAACTCCATGGTCGTATCATCCTCATCCAAGAATAAATGTACCCTTGCTACACCTTCTGATGAGGCGAGCAAAAAGTTATATTTGTTTGGCCGACATTTTTATTCAGCTTGAGCTTTGGGAATTAAAACGTCAAATTATATTGCTTGTATGGGCCTCTATCAGTACTCGCTCTGGGAGCGCTTTACTGATTGTTTGACCTCGGTGTCTGATGTCAAACGTCAGAAAGCCAGAAAGCTGCAGAAGGAAGGGTTGCTGCTGTCTAATCAAATCATCGATTCTTCCAAACATGCCTTGGACACGTTCTTCAAGACTATGTCTTCTGCAGTCACCCTCCGTAGGCACTCCTGGCTCAGGACCACCTCCCTCCCTAACGACACTAGAGCGTACATAGAGGACTTACCGTTCGATGGCCAAAGTCTCTTCCATGCTTCAACGGACTCAGCCCTTCAAGACATGGATAAGAGTATTAAAGCTTCTAGGTTGCTGGGGGTCTCTGCCCCTTCTAAGCCTTTTAGACCTCGCTCTTGGTCACATTACAGCTCTAGACGCCATTACACTCAACCGTCACCAGAGGGAAGCTGGAGGCCACGTCAGTCCCCTTCGGGGAGTAGGCAGCAATATCAAGCCAGGCAGAAGTACAGCTCTGGACAGCAACACACCAGGCTGAAACAACCCAAACCCAGCAAACAGGACCTTTGACTCCCCTCCAACTACCTTTTCCGACCCTACCCGCCTCTCTCCTTACCTACATGCCTGGCCCAATATTACATCGGACCAATGGGTCCTTTCCATCTTGACCCATGGCTATACCATCGAATTTCTAGAACTCCCACCTCTTCCTGTATTCGTTACCACCCCTCCATCGTTGTTCCTCCTCGATGAAGTAGCCACGCTTTTATCAAAGGGTGCCATAGGACCTCCAGGGCCTCGGGTTTACCGATTCTAGACCTTTGCGGCCTCAATGCCTATATTCAGGAGCGGAAGTTCAAGATGGCATCTCTACTAGTCATTCTACCCCTCCTATCCAAGGGTTGTTGGATGGCCCCTCTCGACCTCGAAGATGCCTATTCCATTTAACCATCCATCCTTCTCATCGGAAATATCTTTGGTTTGTGATAGGAGGCAGCCACTGTCAATACAGGAGTCTACCATTTGGCCTCAGCACGGCACCACAAGTCTTTACCAAGATGATGGTGGTTGTTGTAGCACATCTCCTCCTCTGTGGCCTCACAGTATTCCCATTTTTAGACGACTGGCTTCTGGTCACACCTTTGAGGGACCTTCTCATACAACATGTATCCCAGGCCCTCAGTGTCCTTCATTCCCTGGGTCTCCGGGTCAACCACAAGAAGTCGCAGCTGGTTCCTTCTCAGAGAGTGCAGTTTATAGGGGTGAGACTCGACTCCTTGGAAGGCAAAGCTTTCCTGCCCCAGGACAGAGCTTTCACTCTAGCCACCCTTGCAAAACAGATTTGGCTCCACGACACGGCGTCTGCATTCCAAATTCAGCGCCTTCTGGGCCTGATGGCAGCTACGACTGCAGTCCTTCGCTTCACAAGAATGTGAATGCTTCTGAGCTTCTGGCAACTTGCGAACTGAAATATGCTGCATGGAAAACTGTCTTTCTCGTTGTCATTACCTCAGCTCTGGTTCCTAAGGCATTTCAAGCCCCTACGAATGAGCCAATTGGTTCATCTCTCTCCGCCACAGGAAGCATGCGACTCCCTTCTCTGGTGGACACTGGCAGACAACCTGATGCAGGGTGTCTCTTTCCATCCCCTCACTCCTGGTCTCACCCTCACGACCAGCGCCTCTCTGTGGGGATGGGGAGCCCACCTCAACAGCCTCTCCATAGGTCACAAGTGGGATGCCTTGACTTCAAGCAATCACATCAGTTTTTTGGAACTTCTGGCCTTTCAATGTTTCCAGCCTGTTCTTATGGGGAAATGTGTGGCTGTATTGACCGACAGTACAACGGCTCTCTGTTATGTCAACCAACAGGGAGGAACAGTCTTCCGCAGTCTCTGCTACCTTGCACTGGACCTTTGGGCGTGGTACATACCTCTACACATTTTCCCCATTTTCCACAAGCTCATGCTAAAAGACTATTTTGTGGACAACTAACATTTTCGGCTAGTCACTATGGTGTTACTTAATGTCAGGAAGGACTCTACATAGCGTTCCTACAGTAGGAAGTAGGCTCATTTCTTGGCCTTATTACAGCCCTCCGATGTATCTCTGGCTTCTGTAACCCTGGACCAGATTCTAGATTTTTTGCTTTAGCTGGCCGAGAAGGGCCTCTCACACTCCTCAATCAGAGTCTACTTGTCGGCCATTTCTGCCTACCATTCTGGTTTCGAGGGCTCAAAGAGATTCCTGAAAGGTCTCCTCCACTTATATGAGGGAGTGGTGGCGCAGGCAGTACAACGCCTGCAAGTAACATCAATAGCGAACAGCCATAATGGCTGTTCGAATCCCCACCGCGGCCAGAGTGAGCTCCCGGCCCCAGTCCCAGCTCCCGCCAACCCAGCGGCTCGAAAGTAAATACAAGTAGAGAAATGGGTACCTGCCCTAGGTGGCAGGGGGCACCCTCCTCCTGGTTCTGTGCCAGGAGTGTTGACAGCGGCGGCGAGAAAAGCAGCGGCGAAAGAACAATGGCGGCATCCAGCATTCCGAGGAGGTGACGACCAGATCGGATGGAGGTGGAGGCGGGGCGATGCAACTGCGAGACGACGCAGCATGGCAGGAGCCTGACGGGACGCATAGCCAGAAGCCACAGTCCGAAAGCAGTGCGCGCCAGAGGAGGAAGCATCAGAGCCTGCCTGAGATGGTCGCCAGTCACCCAGGATGCCAGGAACTACGTCTGAAGCCGCCGGATGAGGAGGAAATACGCCGCATGGGTGCTGTTAGGTAGCCCCCTCCCCGGAAAAATTGTGGCCCTAGTCAGGTAACTAACTACAGATGTAGTTCAGTGTAAAACCGCTCTGAGACCCATTGGGGGTCATGGGCAGTATAGAAATCAAAAATGTATGTATGTGTGTATGTATATCCGCTGATGCGTTCACTGGTACCTTTGTGGGACTTGCCGCTGGTGCTGCACCACCTGATGGGGAAACCCTTTGAGCTTCTGACAACTTGCGAACTGAAATATGCTGCATGGAAAACTGTATTTCTCGTTGTCATTACCTCAGCCAGGAGGGTGGGTGAACTCATGGCCCTTCGTCATGACCCACCCTTCCTTGTCTTTCTACCAGATGTGTGAGACTGGTGGCTGACTTCTCTTTCCTTCCTAAAGTGATCTCCGAATTCCACCTCAGCTTGGAGATCTTCTTACCAAACTTCTTTCCTAACCTGAAAGATGGACAGCAACATCTCCTCCATCCACTAGATGTTAAGAGTGCGCTGCTTTCTTACCTTGACAGGACACGTTCAAGTAGGAAGGACAATCAGTTATTTGTCTCCTATGCTAGTCACTCCACAGGGCAAAAGATCTCAGCACGTCTCTCCAAATGGATCATTGAGACTATTAACCATGCTACCTGTTGGCTAAACGCCCATTGACTATGCCAGTGCGAGCACATTCCACAAGATCCATGGCTACATCTACAGCCTTTTGAAGGGCGCTTCCCTGTCTGCAATCTGCGAGGCTGCGACCTGGTCTACTCTGAACACTTTCATCAAGCACTACACTGTTGATGTTCATAGACGCCACAGAGTGGACCTTGGTCATTTAGTCCTTTCATCAGCAGAGCACTGAATATACGACAGCACCCACCTCCGAGTGAGCCACTGCTTTTCAATCTCCCATGGGTGTGATGCACAGAGACCACGAAGAAGATAAACAGGTTCCTTACCTTTAACTGATGATCTTTAAGTGGTCATCTTGCAGTCACACTGCCCTTCCTTCCTTCCCCATGGCTGTTGCTTCAGTACTTTTCTCTGGTTATTGACATGACAGCGGTCAGAAGGAACTGGTGGGATGTCTGCGCCCTGCCCCCTTGGGCATGTGCAATGGGGCTCCCGCAGGTGCCTGAGCTTTGTATACCACCGATTCGGATCAGCGCAGGCACATAACCCCATGGGTGTGACTGCACAGATGACCACGAAGATCATCAGTTACAGGTAAGCAACTTGTTTATCTTGGAATGTAGCTATGTCATCACAGGAAACCAACAGAAGACACAGAATCAAAATGCATACACACACATACTGTATCTCCTAGCATACGGATTTTCCTGGGAAGGATCAATTATAAAATTGAAATTATCTATTTTTGCGGTTGCTATTTAAAAAGCTGCCACTTCTTTCAAAGTGATTTCCAACAGCACATGCAAACACATGGAACAAATCTTTCTAAGCTCTTTTCAAGTCAGGGAGGCAGCAATAGTTCGATAAAGCAGAAAGGGTTTGCTCAACTACTAGCATAAATGCGAAGAATCTCATCACATAAAGCTATAAAAGATTGTCCTGCTTGTGGCATGAAGTGTGCAAAAGGGAAAACATCACCCCAAGGCCTAGTTCTAGAGAAATCAGGTGCATTTAAACTGCTTATAAGGCAAAGCACCTGTTCTGACACCGCTGCTCTGCACAGATGAAAGGCACCAGTGGTCTGTTTCATTACAATTCCTATGGACCCAGCAAACTGCTCACAGAAAATGCTCTCTTCCCTCATGCTGTAAAACTGAATCAAAGGATGAGCTTTCTGCCACCTCCATGCTCTTTCTGAGGCCCCGTGTCACTCCCCTCACGAGGAAAATAGCTGTGCCTATCCAAATTAGTTGGGCACAAATCGATACAAAATTAACACCCCCAGGTGTTAGTTCTTGATAACTCGCTGCTTACCTGGACGGGTTGAGATTGCAAGGGGCCCAAATCTTAACGGGGGGGGGGCATTATTTAGCTCTCACTGAAGTGAACGGCACAAATCAGCTGCTACCAATTTCAGTCTCACTTTTGTCAATGCAACATAACTGCAGTTCACTTCATTTGGATTGGGACCAAAGTCTGCTTGCTTTTCAACAAGGAGGGGTGCCCTGGGGGAGAAAGAAAAGATTTCCCTGGCTCTGACCAGCATCAGTGAATGTCAGCAAATGACTCGTTACAGCTGATATTTTTGTCACACCTACAGCAATTCTCTGTCCTTTAAAGCGACCAGATGTTAGTATGCAAGAAAACACTACTACAGATTAATTATTGATCTTCTCTTGAAGACACGTTTGCCCTGATAAAGAGACGAATAAGTTATCACTCACCTCAATGCACATCTTATCTACTGCCTTGGTTACTTCACAGCTAATGCCTAAAAGCCCCATCAGAAGCCAGCAGTATGTGCCGCAGGCCATTAGGGAGTTTTATTAGATTCTCCACACAAAAGGAGCGTCGGTAATGGGAGTCAGATGGAAAATAATTTTCTAGAATAGTGTTCAGAAAGCTTTGCTAAACCTGAAAGTGCTAAAACTGAAAATGAGACAAACAGTCTTGACTGGTAAAAAGAAGGTTCCTCTTGAAACCAAGCAGTGATCGGCATGCAAGGAAATCTTTCTTTCGGTTCCTCCCTCAAAAACTTGCATCACACTTGCCACTTGCCACTTCCTCTGCATTCAAAGCAGCAAGACAGAGAGCCAGCCGATGTTCCTTTCTGCACTTGGATCTCATCCCTGGTTTGATCAGAGTTCAACTCGCGACACAATACCTTGCATTTATCCCTGGTTATAACAGCATCTGTTTATCCTGGGACAAGTGTGGGACAAAACCAGGGTAACCGCAATGTAATGTGGAAACAAGAAATACCTTGAGATAATTATAGGGGTGAACTTGCATGTAATGTAGAATTTACGGTCTAGTGTGGAAAGGTCCTTTGTGGTCCTCTGCTATCTTCACAAAAGGCCCTGCAGCAGTTTCTTTAGGACAGCATTCTAAGTAGAACAATCTCTGTGCCACATACTTGGAACACCTTGTATAAATCCAGGCTCCCCCCCCCCCCCGGGGGGGGGGAAAGAAAGTATGATTCTCTTACCAGCATAAACTGCACAGTTCTATTACCATACAGTATATCAACTAAGCATCTAGGAGAGAAAGGAACACACAATCTGTACTGGTAATGATAGGCTTAAGGTAGCAATGTCTGTCTGCAAGGCTTTTGGAAGGAATCAGTTTGCTTCACCACACCCTAATGATAAACCAACATATTCCAGTAAGGGCTCTTTGACCTGTGAAGGTAGAAACCAATGAGGCCACGAAGTCTGATAGTTCCATATCTCTATGAGTACTGCCATTCTACACTGTGTTTGGTATATAACACTGGGTTCTCTGTATTGGCCTATAAAACAAAATTATGGAGAGGTGATCTCAGAGGCAGAATTTTGCATGCAGAAGGTCCCTGGTATGTTTTGTTAAAAGGATCAGGTAGTATGTGCTGTGAATTACCTTCACCTGAGACCCTGGAGAGATGCTACCAGTCAGAGTATATCATACTGACCTTGAGAGACCAGTGGTCCTACTCAGTATAAAGCAGCTTTATGTATTCCCTGTGCTCAAAAGCTGATTTGTCCCACGTGAAGGATGATGATGATGAAGAACAATAGTTGGATTTATACCCCGCCCTTCACTTGGAGCAGTTTACAATCTCCTTCCCTTCCTCTCCCCACAACAGACACCTTGTGAGGTAGGTAGGGTTGAGAGAGCTCTGAGAGAACTGCTCTTGAGAGTACAGCTCTGAGAGAACTGTGACTGACCCAAGGTCACCCAGCTGGCTACATGTGGAGGAGTGGGAAATCAAACCCGGTTCTCCAGATTAGCGTCTGCTGCTCTTAATCACTACACCAAACTGGAGGGAGAGGGGAGAAGACTGAAGCAAGTATGGACTGGGGGGGGGACCGACCCTGAAAAAGGGCCTCCCCCACCAACCCACCCTGATTTTGCCCCTTCCAAAGCAGGGAGGGAAAATAATCCAGCCCGCCCCATGCTCTGCGGTTTGGCTGGGTGCATCCTGTGAGGGTGGGGGCATCCAGCTTCCCCTTGCCTCGTATAACCGGCTTGCAGAGGCAGTGGATTGCATCCGCCCCTTGCTTGGGCCTGGGGAGGTCCTGGTAGCCCCCCCAGGCCATCAGCTCATCAGGACTTTTCCTCAGTGGCCTTAATGGCCTATCCACCCCTAGAGGGGAGCAGGTCAGAACTGTGACGCTGACATAATGAATTATGACTCTCCTCAAGCACAGCCATCTCCCTTCCCTCTTCCTGAAGTATGTGGGAATCCACAGAATCACAGAAGAGCTGGAAGGGGCCACACAGGCCATCTAGTCCAACCCCCTGCTCAGTGCAGGATCAGCCGAGAGCATCCCTGAGGCAAGTCCAGCTGCTGCACCACCTCCATGGGCAGCTGGTTCCACTGTTGCTCAACTCCTACTGTAAAAATGTTTTCCCTCCAGCCAGTACCTTCCCGCCCTTAATTCAGACCCATTCTTGCGAGTCCTTTCCTCTGCTGCCAACAGGAACAGCTCCCTGCCCTAAGCGACGGCCCTTCAGATACTTAGAGCCATCCTGTCCCCCCTCAACCTCCTCTTCTCCAGACCACACATCCCCAAGTCCCTCAGCCTTTCCTCATAGGGCTTAGACAGGATTACTTTCTATGGGGTATACCAATGTTCTGTGTTCATTTATGTTTTACAATCAAATATAGAGTTGTTACTTTTTAAATAGAAGCTTTTAATACATTGATTAGTATATTGAATGTTTATTCACTTTGAACCTGAAACAAATAAATAAACTTCAAGTTCTCCCATAAGAGCTGCAATGTTTTAAGGGAGCATTTAGTCACCAAACAGCAATGTGATTTAGCAGTTCATGCACTTCTTAAATTCCGCCAAAGAGGTTTTAATCTCCGTATGACTGTTTAAAATTAATGGCTCCTCACAGGTGGGTCCAGACACGGGCACAAAGAACAGGTCTTGGGGGACAAAACTTAACTAGGGGGCTGAATACTGCCCCGGGAAAATGATCAAAGTAGGTGCCATAATGGCCGGTGCATAGCAGCTGCCATCTTGTCTCCTCCTCTGCGTTCCCATGGAGATATCTTTCCATGCACATGGAAAGCCAGCATGTCAGGAGGAAGACTAATTTGACACTAGATATTTTGCTGATATCTGAATTGTTTCTCACCTTCATCTTGTGTTGCTGATCTTGGTTTGGGCACAGTGACCCTCACACCAAGGCAATGGTACAACTTGTCCCACTGGGTCACTGTTGGTATTCAGTCCTGGGCCAAACATGGTTAGCGCTTTGATGTTTCCCTTTTCCTGTGAAAACAGAAATGAACCATTCATACTCTTAAAAGGTCCCAAGTAATTCTGCTCCAGTGAATGTTAAGTTTGGAAGGCTAGCTTTGGAGACAGAATAGTTCTTGTAAGAGGACAACTGCTAGAGATCTGCGACCAGAACTCCAGCTCTGTGGTATGGTGGTGTTGGTGTCTCTTTGGTGCAGTCATTAAGAGCAGTGGACTCTAATCTGGAGAACTGGGTTTGATTCCCCACTCCTCCACATGCAGCCAGCTGGGGGACCTTGGGTCAGTCACAGTTTTCTCTCAGCCCCACCTACCTCACAGGGTGTCTGTTGTGGGGAGAGGAGGGGAAGGAGACTCTGAGCTTCAAGTGAAGGGTCTTCTTCTTCTTCTCTTTCTCCTTTCCCTCCTCCTCCTCTTCCTCCTGCTGCTGCCACAAAAATGACCACCTTTTCCCACAGGTTAGTCTGATTTGAACTGTATTAATGCATAATCCTGTAGCTTTCTGCCCTTTCCTTGTAAACAAGAACACAGACTTATTTAATTCCATGATGTACTTAAAATACAACCTGAATTTTTAAAAATCACAATGTTTGAGGTCCTTTAGTTCTTCTCCACTAACCCATTTTCTCCTTCCTCCCCTCTGCCTGCTCTGTCTAGCCCACTTTAATAGCCTGTTCAATTACTCAGTGGAATCACATCTCTAATAACACACTGCCTTGCGGCAGGTCACTAGATCAGGCTGTTAGCCAAAGCTTGTATCCAGCCTTCTTGCCCCATAACAGTTTCTTACTGCATAGATCATTTTGTCTGGTTCTTCCATTGCTCCACCAGGGTCTTCTGGGAATTGTATCAAATGCTTTCATTAAAAATCAATATGCTTTATTAAGATCGGATTTCGTAAAGCAGTAACCAAAGACCTGCTCTGGTGTGTGTCTGTTCATAGTGTTATTTAAAGGTAAAGGCTTCCCTTGCTCAAAAGCTAGTCAAATCCAACTCTAGGGGGCAGTGCTCATCTCCGTTTCCAAGCTGAAGAGCCAGCACTGTCCGAAGATGTTTCTGTGGTCATGTGGCCGGCATGACTAAACGTCGAGGCGCACAGAATGCTGTTACCTTCCCACCGAAGCGGTACCTATTTATCTACTTGCAATTTCTTGCTTTCGAACTGCTAGGTTGGCAGGAGCCGGGGCCAGAGACGGGAGCTCACTCCGTCATGCGGCTCTAGGGTCTCGAACTGCTGAGCTACCGACCTTCTGGTCTGCAGCTCAGCATCTTAACCTCTGAGCCACCGCAGCCCTTATTTAGCCCAGTACAAACCTTTCCTTTCCCCATTTCAGTGCCACCCAGGTTCCCTTTTTGTTCTGTTCAACAGAACAGCATTATCTCTTCTAACTGTTTTTGAAGCCTGCTGGAAAAATTGTGCTCAGAGGAAGAATCCCATAAATATACCACCCTCCTAGAGGAGGAAAAGGAAAACCAGACCATTTCAGACATGTTGTGTGTGTCCATCAGTCCTTCAGTACTTTTGTTCTGACAAGAAATGCAACCTGACTGCTGGTACATTGAATGCCTCTTGAGGTAAGCAATGACTTGAGTCTGGGCCAGGATTCAGGTTCTGCTTTCTGATCCTATTAACTTAGCCTCTTTGCAACATCACTGTAGAAATAGGAGATTATTGGTTTGATACCTGATGGCGGTGGCCTGACGGCAGGTGTTAGCAAGGCCTTGTGTGTTTTGCACAGAGGATGTGGTTAAATGAGGCTGAAATGTAAATCAGACCGCGAGAGCCTTCTGTTGAAAGAACACCAGATGCAGTTCTGCCCATCCACCTCAAGGTCAGCAGGAACCATATGAACACGTTCTCCGGGCCAGAGCCGGGTTGTTAAGTACACACACTTAGAAATGCTACTGAGTTGTTAGTTATTGATTGGCCCTCCCACCAGGAATTTGGCAACCAAAGCCTAATGCGATGAGGACGGATGGGAGTCCTGGGTGTCGAAACTGCTGAGCAGATAACAGCTCCACTAATTCAATCAATTGAGCTTTGAGCAATCAAGACACCATCTGGACAGAATCTAACGCATTGCCCAAGAAGATAAAGACAGCTGGACGTCCTGAATGCCAAGGACATGTGTGCTCAGTCCCACAGACAGCGGGGCTGCAGCCAGGAACCAGACTCCCGCTGACAAGTTTCCTCGATTATGCTGAAATAATCTCTCGCCTAGCAAGCACCAAGCACCCTCCCTGCTCCAGAAGGTTAGATGGATCACATTTCATGTGGCAGGGCTGGAGGAAAAGCCACCACCACTCACTCTGACAAAAGGAAGCCAGAATCACGTCGAGGGAGAAGAAATGGAGGATGAGTTGCAAAATGATACAAGCATTGATAGGAGTATGCTAAAATTTATAAATGTTTGGCTTGGAACCTTTATTGTTAAAAGCAAACGTGTTCTGGTATCGTATTCTATTTCAGTGCCCTGATGCTAGTCGGAAATGCTCAGACAGCTTGTCCAGACATTACTGCAAACCAAACTGACTAACAGTTGTGAGACTCTTCTGTTGTTCTCACATTTTGCAAAACTGGGAAGCGAGAACACAGGTTGTTCCAGGTGTTTTTAGACAGGTGTGTCAGTCTGTCTCTCCACTGTAAGCAATTCACCAGCATGGGTGAAGGAGATTTTGAGACAATGCAGGACAAAGAAAGAGGAGTGGAAGGGAAGGGCAAAATGGGGATGGGGGGACTTCTAGGAAAGGGGCAGATGAGCCAGTGGGCAGGTGAAGTCATCTGTGGCAGGTCATAACCTTCCTACAAAACCATTTATAAACAAAAACCATTCATGAACTTTATTCCACTTTGAGAACTTTGCTGCAGCATAGGAATCAAATAAATTGGGTTCAGCACTGTAGCTGCAGCTTGCATAAAAGAATGGAGGACAGCAACGGTTTACACCATGGCTGGCACCCTACCTGGACCCTGACTCCTTGTGGAATTTACTCCCCCCGAACGTGTGAAGCACTCCCATACCAGATATGGGAGGGAGTGACAAAATTTCGCTGTTTGCTTTTAATGACTGTATGCTGTTGGACACAGTTTTTATGCTTTTAAAACTTTGTACATCACCTAGAGCTCCACAATTGTGGGGATAGGCGATTAATAAATGGAATGAAATAAGTAAATAAAAATAAATAAAAACTGGGGGTTGAATGACTGTTCCTCTAGATAAAAATATGGCTTATCCAGTTCCCCTAGTGATGTTTCATTTGCTGACCCACCAATACTGCCCCTGCAATTTCTTGGGGCAGACCTGTATTTTTCCTTTGTTTCCATGGAATATTTTTGTGCTAATGAATCACTTACAGGGAGTTTGTAGAAGCTGCATGGATAAAGTCTGCTGCAGCAATAATGCATGTTCTTAAATTAAGGAATGGCTGGATTTCTCTGTTTTGCTCCTTGCTGACTCTGCTTTACTTTGATCAGCACTTTCCCCATCCTCCGTCGCTGGGCCCATCCATAGCACCCAGCGAATGCATGCCACTGAAATATGCATCTGCTGCATTTGATTTCACCAGTTCTGCCTAATGATCGGCTTATGCAGCCAACAGTGATGTTGTCTAGGAGATCCAAGAAGTCAAAGATTAGCAGCAACACATTATAGAGTCACTAGCCAAAAGCAACAGATTCATAACTTCAGCAGAATCCTCATTTATATGGAGCCAGATGTAAATGCTGGGGAAGCTTTGCCGTCGTCAGTTCAGAATCTTCATGACTACTATGATTCAGGAAGTTATTTTAGCCAATTAAAGCAGGGGTTTTAGCAAAAACACATGGGCACAGAAGCCTGCTTGTAAAAATCCACGGTTATCTGCAGCCTGGGTTCCAACTTCTTCCATGGCAGGCAAACCAGCTCCTGAAGGAGTGTGGGGGACAAGAGGCACATGACTGTAGCCGCAGCATTGCAGCTCTGAGCCACAGCAACAAGCCCGGCTGATTCAGCAGTGTCCACAGCTGCTCACTTCCTCAAACAGCTGGCCCAGGCAGGCTTTGTGGTTCTCCACATTGGCCCCGCATTTCTCCCTCTCTCTCTCTTTGCACCTCTGACTGGCAAAACACGAAGAAACCGGACTGGTCACTGTGTGACACAGACTGCTGGACTAGATGGGCTGTTGGCCTGACCCAGTATGGCTTCTCTTATGTTCTTATGTTCTAAAAACTGTGGCAACAGGAAGAATGACTTGGTTTTCCCAGAAGGATGTGCCTTAGTGAGAAGAATTGCTTTTTATTAAATCCCATTAAAAGAAGAGCTAAAGTGAAGTGAGGAATTACATTTCAAATGCCTCCCCGTATACCACTAACATTTTTTAAGTGTTGCGGTTTTATGTCACGGCTCTTTCCCCCCTGAGAATCTCTCGGCAGCACATTTAGGGGCTCCAGGCATTCCTCCCATGCAGGAACTGGGCCTGTTTTACTTGGGTCGGACAAGGCAGGCAGTGATGGCTGCTGACAGGTTGCAGCCGCTCGAAGGGAAACAGCAGACCCTCTCGGGATGCTGAAGCCCGTTAGCTGCTCGACAGCCCTCACTGCCGAAACACAGCACAGATGCCAAAGATTTTCTCAAACCTGGGACCTCAGATGCTTGACTTAATGGTTATCGTGTCAGAGCAGGACCTGGGAGACCCAGGTTCAAATCTCCACTCTGTCATGGAAGCTTCCTGGGTGACCAGGGGCCAGTCACCTGCTCTCAGCCTGACCTACCCCAGAGGGTTGTAAAATGGAGGAGGGGAGACAGGGGTAAGCCACACCGAGCTCTTTGGAGGACCAGGGGAAGCGATACAGATGAAGGGCATAAATAAATCCCATTGTACTTGAGACATCTGGGTCCCGTGAAAAACAGCCATGGAGGCTGATGACTTTAGACATGTTTTTTGAGAGTCAAGGTCACTCTAAGCTGGACTGCACTAAAAGGGCACAGTGGCAATTAATTCTGCAAGAGCCGAGGAAGGAAATGTATTATTTCTTTATCCTGCCCATGGACCAAATAACGGTGCAGATTTAGGACTACCCTAGATCACATATTTTATAATGCTTTTGATTAAAACCAACAGTTCCAAAGCCCTGGTCTTGGAAATGACTTAGAAACTTAAATCTTACTATGTCGTATAGTCAAGTGACCCATGCATACAACTGAAATTGGGTATTAAAACGGAAAGGTTGCTGCTTATGATTCTTTGTAATTGAAATGCCAAGCGTCTTACTTGCATGCCTCTTGCAAACAATGTTCAGTTAATTTCAACATGCGTTCAATAGTGCCACCTAGCGGCCAATCAAGTGACATTATTGCTTGGCCAAAGGTGTAGTGAACTGTCTATGTTGGTTTCCCTACTAAGTGTTTCTATCTGCTTATGCCCAACTGTGGGGGTATGGAATGAGATGGGGGGGGGGAGGAGTGAATTGCATGTACATTCAGAGTAGGATGAAGGATTTCTCATAATGTTTGCTGGGATCCACCGAGAGAATCTCAGCCAGCCCCTCCAAAGCACAGTCATTAGAGAATCACTGACTTTGGACAGACCTCACAAAGGCCACCCTGTGAGATTTTCATCAACAGCAAGACTCTCTTAGTTGAAACTCTTTAGGAGAGATACTTCATGAATCCCCAAATCTGCAGAGACAGGTTTTCTGAAAGGGGAGGGGGGACATCCATTGAAACACTGTTTATTTCTCTAGTACAATTTTATCCCGCCCTTCCTCCGAGGAGTGCAGAGTGGCATCTTCTGCTCTCCCTTCCACCATTTTGCCCTCACAAGAATGCTGTGAGGCATGCTGGGCTCAGAGCGGTAGGGATGGCCAAAGTCACCCAGCAAGTAACTAAGGAAGGGAAGTTTTATGGACCAAACAGATCCTTGGAGTTTGTTCTCTCTCTCTCTCTCTCTCTCTCTCTCTCTCTCTCTCTCTCTCCACAGTACGGAAGAGACTCTCTCGCTCTCTCTCTCTCTCTCTCTCTCCACAGTACGGAAGAGATGTAGTCTAAGGTCTGTGAAGTGACTGGAATTCCAAAGAGGCATCACAGGAAGGTATCAGGGACCAGAAACTTTCACCCTAACCTCCAAACCCACAATGTAGCCCCACCAAGGGATTAACTAGTTTGTGAAGTACTATGTGATCAAGGGGTAACCTAATAATAATAATAATAATAATAATAATAATAATAAT
>NW_015174929.1:127728-130496 GCF_001447785.1 Gekko japonicus
TAATAATAATAATAATAAAATTATAATCTTTCATCCATACCCTCCTCCAGTTTAATCCTGGTTATGCAGTATGTTTCTCACCTGTGATCCTATTGATACAGTGGCAGACTAGGGTATGTCTTTAGAGTAGCTATAGCCCTCTTTTCTGCCCAGTCAGGGATACCAACATGAGTAACTATTATCTATGTAAGTGCTGTCAGTCACAGCTGACCTTTGGTGACCTCAGCAAGGGGCTCTCAAGCGGGTTTGCCATTGCTTTCCTCTGCAGAGCCTTCCTTGGTGGTCTCCCATTCAAATACTGACCCCACTTAGCTTCGAAGATGTGACAAGACGGGGCTGTACCATGCCATCTTTCCTCCCAGCTAACCATTAAAACAAACACAATAAAAGACATCATAAACCAGTTAAAACCTGGAGCTAAAATACGTATATAAAACACAAAATTAGCAAATTAAAACATAAGGCAGGAAGGAGGGATTACTGTGAGGATGACAGACAAAAACAAAAAGTATTAACTCAAAGGTGGAAGCCAGTAATAGAGGGGGACAGAGGAATTTCCACGGGGAGGGAGTTCCATAATCTGTGAAGCATGACCAAGAAAGTCCCTCTTGGGTTGCCACCTATCTAGCTTTGGAAAGGGGGGGCACCCAAAGAAAGCAAATCACTCTGTTTGAAAACTGACCTGTATTTAGCCTTTTTCAAAGTTCTCAAATGCATAGTATGCATTTAATTTATGCATCCCTACATCCTTCCTCAAAACCCCCGTACAGCTTTGTGAGATCATCTGGTACTGGGGGGGGGGGACAACTTATCTTTCTCAGTCTCTTTCTTGTTCCCCCGTTGGCTACCCTCTTTTATTTGAAATCTCTGGGAGACACAAATTAATATTCCTCTATTCAACAAGCACTGCTCTCCTCCCATATGTAGGCCTGTGTGGAGCCCCTCTTCCTTCTCCACCCCCCCTTCCCCCACATTTCACAGAGATGGTGCCTCTATTACATTTTTCACAGTAATTTCTCCTTTGAATCAAAAATGGAATTCTCCTTTACACATGGTTTGATCAGTCACGATGATGAAAGAACAAGTCATCTTCCCCTTAGAACCCAGCATTCTATTTCAAGCATAGATGGGTTGACAGTTGCCTGATGCTAATGAGAACATCAACTACTTCATCATCTGAAGCATTTTTCTGTTCTTTTTTTCAGGTTGCCTCCCATCACAGATATTTTTTGAGTAACTGAGTAATTGTATATGGGAATTAAGGAACAGTGATTTTTTTTCTTTAAATTTCAGCTTCTATCATAACAGTGGGATTGCTTTGATAATATAGAAGAGTGAGGGGGGGTGTAATAAACTGTACAACAAGTCCTCTGTGCCTGTGCGTGTGTTTAGGTGTGCTTTGGACACGGTCTTCTTGAACAGCCGGCCTCTCATCCAAATGGCTTTTGAACTGAATGGAGACCGGGCTCTGGCATCTGGCAGGGAAGGGGGGGGATTGCTATTCAAAAACAGTATGTGAAAATAATAAGTGAAAAACTTACCAGCTTAGCACAGCTCCTTTGCTGCACCTAATGAACCCTGGACTCATTGTGCCTGCGTAGCCAGAGAAATTGGGGAAGAGAACTCCTTCCCACCCATGCTTGAATCACAGGGGAGGGGGAATATGAGGGTCCTTAGTGAAATCTACAAGCCACCACACCTTGATCCCTTCCCCCCAATGAAACTAGGGAAGGCAAATCTTCTCCTTTTCTAAAGAACGGTAATTAAGGGGGCCTTCGTAAACAAAAGCTGCCCCTACCTAAGTCATGCTTCTGCTCCTACTAACAGCCAAGAATGTATAGATGCTACCACCACCACCCTTTTGAAAATCTTGTACAAGCAGTCAGAAAAGAAGCCTCAAAAAGTCTAAGAATTGTTCAACATGTCAGCTGCTGGGCAAAGGGACCTAGTCCTTTCTCTGCACTTCTGCATCCCCGACAAAACTATCAAGAAGGCAGGGCTGTATGGGTTATATAGTAAAGGTAAAGGTTTCCCTTGCTCGAAAGCCAGTCGAGTCCGACTCTAGGGTTGCGGTGCTCATCTCCGTTTCAAAGCCAAAGAGCCAGTGCTGTCCGAAGATGTTTCCGTGGTCGTGTGGCCGGCATGAGTAAACACCAAGGTGCATGGAATGCTATTACCTTGCCACCAAAGTGGTACCTAAGAACATAAGAACATAAGTTCCGGCGGTGCGGCGCTGCGCTACGGACGCGTCCCTGGGTTCTCCCAGGGAAGCCCGGCTTGTGTACGCTATTTCGGAGCCCCCCCCGTGGCGGGGGGTGGCCCCGCTTGGCACTCCTGGAGGGAGGCCAAGGTAGGAGGCTTGACCGGCTCCCTCGTGTCCCTGGCACGGACGGGGGGTGACCGGTTTGCCTCGATGCAGGAGCGTCACTAAGAACGGAGACATGGCTGCCATGTCTCCGTCAAGCAGCGACCAGCCGCGCTTTTTAACTCACTGGGTGTCGTCTATTTTGTGTTTTTTCTTTCTACACGAAGTAAGGATTATTTTTGGTAGCACACAGAAGAGCAGCTCCAACGAATAAGACTGTGAAAAGAACAGATTCTCAACTCCCTCTCAGTGGATTTCCCATCCGGTCTGAGAACGGCGGCCGAGAACATAGTGGGGACTGAAAAAGGAACGGTTTTGAGGGGGTAAGAGACCAATTTTTGAAAGGAATTGATATCCCCTATTTTAGAAACGGACTGTTAAAAATACAAAAATATAAAAACTG
>NW_015174929.1:131703-158452 GCF_001447785.1 Gekko japonicus
TCCCTGATGGATTAAAGTACCCTGGTCCTGCTCCTACATTTAAGAACATAAGAACATAAGAGACGCCAATGTTGGATCAGGCCAAAGGCCCATCCAGTCCAACACTCTGTGTCACACAGTGGCCAGAAATACCAGTGCCATCAGGAGGTCCAGCAGTGGGGCCAGGACATTAGAAGCCCTCCCACTGTTGACCCCCCCCCCAAGCACCAAGAAGACAGAGCATCACTTGCCCCAGAGCCCCTAGCTATACCTTGTGGCTAATAGCCACTGATGGACCTCTGCTCCATATGCTTATCTAATTCCCTTTTGAAGCCGTCCATGCTTGTAGCACCCACCACTTCCTGTGGCAGTGAATTCCATGTGTTAATCACTCTTTGGGTGAAGAAGTACTTCCTTTTATCCGTTCTAACCCGACCGCTCTGCAGTTTCATGGAGTGCCCACGAGTTCTTGTATTGTGAGAAAGGGAGAAAAGTACCTCTTTCTTTACCTGCTCTTTCCCATGCATAATCTTATAAACCTCGATCATGTCACCCCTCAGTCGTCTTTTCTCCAAGCTAAAGAGCCCTAAGCGCTTTAACCTTTCCTCATAGGGAAAGTGTTCCAACCCTTTTATCATTCGAGTTGCCCTTTTCTGCACTTTTTCCAAAGCTATAATATCCTTTTTAAGGTGTGGTGCCCAGAACTGCACACAGTATTCCAAATGAGGTCTCACCATTGATTTATATAGGGGCATTATTATATTGGCTGATCTGTTTTCAATACCCTTCCTAATAATCCCCAGCATAGCATTGGCCTTCTTTATTGCAGTCACACACTGTCTCGACATTTTCAGTGAGTTATCCACTACAACTCCAAGATCTCTCTCTTGCTCAGTCTCTGCCAGTTCAGACCCCATCAATGTGTATTTATATTTAGGATTTTTGGCTCCAATGTGCATCACCTTGCACTTGGCCACATTGAACCCCATTTGCCATGTTGACGCCCACTTGCCCATCTTTGACAGATCCCTTTGGAGTGCCTCACAATCCTCACTGGTTTTCACCACCCTGAACAACTTTGTATCATCCGCAAATTTAGCCACTTCACTGCTTACTCCCATCTCCAAATCATTAATGAACAAGTTAAAAAGCAGTGGACCAAGTACTGATCCCTGCGGTACCCCACTGCTTACCACCCTCCACTGAGAAAATTGCCCACCTACACTCACTCTCTGTTTTCTATGAACTAGCCAGTTTTTGATCCATAAAAGGACTTGTCCTTCTATCCCATGATTTTTGAGCTTACTTAGGAGCCTTTGATGAGGAACTTTATCAAAAGCTTTCTGGAAGTCAAGGTAAACAATATCTATTGGATCCCCCTTGTCCACATGTTTGTTCACCCCCTCAAAGAACACTAACAGGTTAGTGAGACAAGATCTTCCCTTACAGAAACCGTGCTGCCTCAATAGGTTTTGTTCATCTATGTGCCTACTAATTCTTTCCTTAATAATGGTTTCCACCAATTTACCCGGTATCGACGTCAGACTGACTGGCCTGTAATTTCTCGGATCTCCTCTGGAACCCTTTTTAAAGATGGGAGTGACATTAGCTACCTTCCAATCCTCAGGAATGGAGGCAGATTTTAAGGAAAGATTACATATCTTTGTCAGGAGATCCACAAGTTCACATTGTACCTATTTATCTACTTGCAATTTCTTGCTTTCGAACTGCTAGGTTGGCAGGAGCTGGAACTAGAAGACGGGAGCTCACTCCGTCATGTGGCAACTCAGGTCTCGCACTGCTGAACTACTGACCTTCCACAGCTTGCAGTTCAGCATCTTAACCACTTGAGCCACCGCAGCTCCTTATGGGTTATATGAGGGAAGGCAATTTTTCTCTGGCAATATGCTCCATTGCAGACCCAGGAGCTAGTAAAAGGGGGGGGGGATAAGGCAGGAAGGAATACCAGGATACTAGTGCTTGGGCAAAAGTAGGGTGCAGCTTTATTGAATGCAGGGCAGGAGCATTGGCACAGCATGCAGACGGATCCAGCATTGGGCAACCGGCTGCCACCCAATATACCGATCCATCCCCCAGCTCACCTGCCAAGGGGTAACACTGAGGAATGATGAATTCCCAGGGACCCAGATGGGTGACTGGCCACTGCATGGTTCCTTCACTACCTGGTGGTGAGAGCCAGCCAACAGCCCCTGTCTGGGCATGATGCTTAGTGCTTCACTCCCAAGACCCCTTAAGAGAATCCCCAACCCAGGGGAGGCAGGCCCACAGGCACTGCCTCCCTCCCAAACGATCTGTCCCAATGCCCAAACTGCCCCAAAGTGGTGACTATTACAAGTAGCAATGAACCCAAAATGCAACCCATGACAACCGAAACACAGGGGTGGATGGGTGGGAAAATGTTGTGGCCAACTGAGGGCTTAGCCACTGAGGGAAGGAGAGGGAGGGTAGAGCACATCCCATGACACTATCTCCTGGCTTGGCCCTCCCCTCATGACCCACCAAGCACAGAAATGATTGGCCCAACACCCAGCTCCTGCAGGGAAAGCCACCCCCAACCTGGAGTCATGTGGCTGGCTGCAGCTGGCCAATCTCTTCCCCAAGCCCCGAGCCACAAAGGCGGCCTGCAGGTGAGTCTGTGCCGTGGCTTGCCTAATCACCTTTCTGGTAGTGATGGTGGGGTGTCATTTCACTACTTCTTTCTCATGCTTCACTTCTAGCTTGGTATTTATATATATTAATCTATCTCATCTCTGCTGTTCTTCTGAGAAGCTCCAAGAGGCTCTACCGGTGTTTCCTCAGGTAGCCTCACAGCCAACTATCCTTATCCTGTGTGGCCAAATCTAGTGGCTTGGCTGCTGCAGACAGAGTTGTGTCATCGTCTTCCAGGTCATTCTCCGGTCACCATTTTTACGGATTAGAATAATAGAGCTATTCCTTTTCAAAAAACATCTGGGTAAAAAGAATTCTGATTCCTCCTCCTCCTCTGCTACTGCCATTACTTCTTGGTCTTAATGTGTCCACAGTGTTGTTTTTAAAAATGCTCTTTATTGGCAGTGTGTAAAAAAATATATTAATTGTCCCCCAAACAGGTGCTTTACTTGCCTTCTGTGAAGTTACACTGCTGGGCTAATAGCTGGGAACGCACACTATAAGGCACAAGTTGTTCCCACCAGAAAATATAAGCTGTTCCTTATCCTTGTTCCCAGAAAATCTGGAGATGAGCCAATGGAGAGGAGCGTGTAAAAGGCACCGGTGCCTGTCAATCTGTAAAAAGCCCCCTTTTCGAATAGCTTTCTGGCACGGGGTTTCACTCGCTTGGAAAGTGGTTCTTAAGGAAAAACAAGAGGCGGCCAGAGACCAGCATTGCATTTCATAAACAAACCAGTTGCTCCGAAACTACCTGTGTGCTCTGTACGCCAACGTGAAAGGAATATCAACGTCTCTTAATAAGCCATTGCTTGGGCTGTTTAGTGTTTTGCGGCTGTGGATTTGCTTACCATGAGTAAATGAAAAGAGGCACAATAGCACTTTGGGGATGGTCCTTTCTCTCTCGCAGGTAGACATTTATAGTGATAAATGATAGGATGAGAGAAATAAAGAACAGAAATAATTGCCTCCATTGACGATAACATCCTCACAGCTTGCCTCATAAATTATTCCTCCAGCTTTATCCGTTGCTTCTATTAATTCTAGGTGGGTTTTTTTTATTCTTCCTGAGCTGCGTTAGTAATATAAATGGGATTCTTCTTCCCCCCACCTCCTTCCTACTGTATCTGAGATATGAGCTCTTCTGCATGCATATCATATTAAGCTGCTGAGTCATCAGAGCGTTTGACTATCTGACCTGGTGCTATCTGCTCCAGCTGGTGATACTCCGTACTTATTTTTCCCAGCTCCACCAGCTGAGATCACTGGTGGTCTCAGGGATTGAATTTGGGATTTTGTTCATTCACAACACATGCCTTACTAGTGAGTTAGCACTGTTCTTTCTGTGCCCCTGAAAAACTAGCTACTTAGGGAACCCCAATAGTACAACTTTGCCCTGACATGGATAGCCCAGGCAAGCCCGATCTCATGAGATCCCGGAAGCTAAGCAGGATCAGCCCTGGGCAGTACTGGGATGGGAGACCAACAAGGAAGTCCAGGGTCTCTACATAGAGACAGGTAATGGCAAACCATCTCTGTTCGTCTCTTGCCTTGAAAACCCTATGGGGTTGTCATCAATCGGCTATGACTTGATAGAAAAAAAATATAGTACAACTTTAGCTAGACCATGTTTCTAACACAATTCTGTATTAGATGCATTAGAGATCAAGGACAAGGAAATGATTTTCACTGCTGTGGTACCTAAGAGCTCTGTGAGACCATTCTGTACTATACAATGGCCAGCCACTGCATTGTACAATGGCCAGCCAACAGATGAGGCACAGAGACCAAGGCCTTCCCCCAATGCTGCTTCCTAGGACGGGTATCCAGACATTTATATTTGTGTGTTAAGTGCTATCAATTCACTTCTGACTAATGGCCACCCTATGAATTAATGACCTCCAAATATCCTTGCTCAGGTCTTGGAAACTGAGGGCCCTTGGAAACTGAGGGCCATCAGTCAATCCATCTCATGTTGGGTCTCCACTTTTCCTGCTGCCGTCAATTTCCCCCAGCAGTATGGTCTTTCCCAGTGATTCTTGTTTTCTCATAATGTCACCAAAGTAGAATAGCCTCAGTTTAGTCATTTCAGCTTCTGGGGAGAGTTCAGGCTTGGTTTGAGCTAGAATCCACTTGTTTGTCTTTTTGGAAGTCTTCACTATCCATAAAAATCTCCTTGACACCACATTTCAAATGAATCAACTTTCTTCTTGTCAGCTTTTTCAGTGTCCAACTTTCACACCCGTACATAGTAACGGAGAATACTGTGGCATGACTTACGTTGATCTTGGCTGCCAGCAACATGCCCTGATTGTCATATGTCTCCCTTGTACCCAGCCTGACCGGATGAGTGATCAGCCTGATAACGATATCTCCTCCTCGGAGGGGGAGGAACATCCAGCTGCAATAGATCCCATCAGTCTTTAGGGACAGGAGATGCAAGCTCTTGACCAAACACCGGCTGTAACCAATTTGCCCTCCAGCTGCAAGCAAGTTACCGGCATCAGACACAGAGGAGAGGGAGGAGGCCGGCCCCAGCGTTTCTCCACCCATCAGTGGGGATCAGACCTCAGAGCCCATCCGCAGTGAGCATTTGATGGATCGCAGACACCTGTTGCCAGATGAGTACTTGCAGGGATGCGTGCCACGATACAAGTAGTGGATGATGCATGCTATTCCTAGGACGAGTGGTGTCCAACGGGAGAAGCGTTCAAAGCGTTGTACCTCTAGCAGATGGCGCCTCGTCTCAACCTTTGTCGTCATGCAAACAACTTGAGGCCGTACCTCAGCGTCCCCATCTGGGTCTAGGAGCTCGTGGTGTTCCTCTTCACGTTTCAAAGAACTGTCTGGGCGAAGGAGGAGGTCAGGGCCTTTTAGCCAGGTTGACTCTGCTAGCTGAGATGCCAGGATAGAACGTGTAGCATGGTCCGCAGGATTTTTATCTGTGGGAACATATCTCCACTGCTCAGGGCACAAAGACTGCCTGATTCGTTCTACCCTGTTGCTCACATACACATAGAATCGTCGGTTCCAATTGTGTATGTAACCTAGCACTACTTTGCTGTCCGTGTAGAAGGTTGTGGCGTCGAACTGGACATCCATTTCTCTCTTTATCATGTCTGCTAGCTCTACGGCCAACACAGCACCGCACAGTTCCAGCCTTGGAATAGTGTGTCCTCGTTGTGGTGCTAGCTTAGCCTTTCCCATGACGAAGCCCACGTGGATATGACTCTCCCCGCCGGTGACTCGGAGGTATGCTACTGCAGCTATCGCCTTGATTGAGGCATCGGAGAAGACGTGCAGTTCTCTGTGGGAGGCGGCGGAAGGTGAGATCGGAACATACGTACGGGGTAGATGCATGCTTTGCAGACTTCCAAGGGAGTCTCTCCATGTCTTCCAGGCGTGTCTCTGGTCAAGGGGAAGAGGTTCGTCCCAATCTTTGGTTCCCTGAGAGAGTGTGCGTAATAGATGCTTCCCTTGGATTGTCACTGGAGCGGCGAACCCCAGAGGATCAAACAGGCTATTCACCATTGACAGAACTCCCCGTCTGGTAAACTGCTTTTCTGAAGCTGGTGCTCGAAAAGTGAATGTGTCCCTTTTTAGATCCCAACTTAATCCGAGGCTGCGTTGGATAAGAGGGGTGTCAGGAGCATCGCCACCCAGGTACAGGTCCCTTTCTTGATGACGATGGGTTACTCCGGGTAGGGGGACGCTTAAATATGGCTGATGTGGCACCAGCGGTGATGAATCCAATCATTCTCCCAGCTCGGCAGCACATCACCCTCTTGATGGTGTGGCACTACCATGAAAAGGTTCGTCACCAGGGGCGGCATCTCACAGAGGGTGCCATCAGGGCAGCAGGCCTCTGGATCGTCGGATCGAAGAGATGCATTGCTGCAGCACTTCAGAGATGTATACAGTGTCGTAAACTCAAGGGGCTCTATCAGCAGCAGAAAATGGCCGATCTACCACCAGACCGTCTCAGTACAGAGCCCCCCTTCACCAACGTAGGCCTTGACGTATTCGGCCCCTGGGGTGTGGTGACATGCAAAACCAGGGGAGGGCAGGCCAATAGCAAGCGCTGGGCTGTACTCTTCACATGCCTGAGTATCCGAGCCGTCCACATCGAGGTGATCGAGTCCATGGATACCTCGAGTTTCATAAATGCCCTTAGGAGGTTTCTTGCCATACGTGGTCCTGTCATGGTATTCCCAGTAGTCATGTATGGCTGTGAGAGTTGGACTATAAGGAAGGCCGAGCGCAGAAGAATAGATTCTTTTGAACTATCGTGCTGGAGAAGACTCTTGAGAGTCCCTTGGACTGCAAGAAGAACAAATCAGTCAATCCTCAAAGAAATCAACCCTGACTGTTCCCTGGAAGGCCAGATAATGAAACTGAGGCTCAAATACTTTGGCCACCAAATGAGAAGGGAGCACTCACTGGAGAAGACCCTGATGCTGGGAAAGATTGAAGGTTAAAGAAGACGGGGACGGCAAAGGATGAGATGGTTAGACAGTGTCATCGATGCAACGAACATGAAGTTGAGCAAACTTCAGAGGATGGCGGAAGACCGGAGGGCCTGGAGGGAGCTGGTCCATGGGGTCGCAAAGAGTCGGACTCGACTGTGCGACTGAACAACAACAACAAACCAGCCCATGGAGAGCCAGCTATAAATCCAGGAAGGGGGAAGCTGCTCATTGTGGACGCAACATGTACCACGGCTGCATCACCGCCCACCTTGTCTCCTGACTTGCTGGCCGGAACCTCTGTTGCTCTGAACCTGGACTGAACACTGGACCACCCGACCTCTGGACCCCCGACTCTTGGACTTACTGACGACTCCCCTTTCTGGATACCTGAACCTTGGACTGCCTCTTGAGCACTCTCCTGCTTGAACCTGTACTATGAGCGCTTACCTGGTAGCTTCTGCCTGGTTGTCCTGTGGAACTTCTGCCTGCTCCCACACCGGACCCACTGGGGCCAGTACACTGCCCCTTAAGGATCTTTCCCAGCTCCTTCTAGGCTGCCCTTCCCAGTCTCCTCCTGATTTCTTGGGCGCAGTCCCCTTTTGGGTTGATGGTGGAGCCAAGGAGTAGGAAATCTTGAGCATTTTCAATTTCTTCATCATTAAGCTTAACGTTATGTAATTCCCCACTAGTCGTTACTTTTGTTTTCTTGATGTGCAGCTGTAATCCTGCTTTGGCATTTCACCAGTAGTTCTTTCAAGTCTTCACTATTTTCTGCCAGCAATGTGGTGTCATCTGCATATTTCAAATTATGTTCCTTTCACCAGTTTTCACCCCACCTTCATCTAAATCTAATCCAGTTTTCCTTATGATATATCCTTATGATATGAGAAAGGGAGACAAAATACATTGCTGCCTGACACCTTTGCTAATAAGTAACCCTTCTGTTTCTCCATATTCTGTCCTAACAGTAGCTTCTTGTCCAGAGTACGGGTTGCACATCAGAACAATCAGATGCTGCGGCACACCCATTTCTTTTAAAACCAACCATAGCTTTTTCTGAACCACACAGTCAAAAGTTTTGCTGTAAACTATGGGACACAAGCTGATTTTCTTCTTCTGAAATTCTCATATGCTCCAGTAATCAACGTAAATTTGAAACCTGGGGCGATTTCGCACTAGAGTTGCCTCGCGGTGCAGCCGCCGTTTGCCCCGACATAAACATCTTAATTTCACACCCGAGGCTGCGGGGCTGCATTTTGACTCGCAGCTTCGCCCGATTTCCTCCGCAGTTTCGTGATCCTGGTTTTTAAGCGAGGCAGCTCTAGTGCGAAATCACCCATGATCTCTAGTGCCTTTTCCTTTTCTGAATGCAGATGGAACATCTGGCATTTCTCATACTATATATGGTAACCGTCTTTGTTGTAAGATTTTGAGCAATTGAGAAATTAATGCAATGATCTGATAATTGCTGCAGTCTTTGACGTCTTTTTCAGAATTGGAATGTAGATTGAGCGTTTCCAACCTGCAGGCCATTGTTTTGTTTCCCATATTTGTTGGCATATTCTTGGTAAGATTTTGATGGACTCTGTTTCTGCGGTTTGGCTCTATTGATATCCCATCCACTCCTGCTGATTTGTTTCTCCCAGCTGCTCTCAGTGCAGCTTTCACTGCACTTTCTAAAAATGTAGGTTCTTCTTTAAAAGATTCTTTTTGGAACGGATCTGTCATCCTTTCATCTCTTCCTGTATGTTTCTTAAGTGTATTGTTCCTGTCTTTTCTTTATTTGTCTTGTTCAGTTAATGTATTTTTATGGCTGCAGTCACATGGGCCGGAAACTGCGGGGGGGGGGGGGGGGGGGCTAGCCCCGGGGCAAAATACCTCGCGGCAGCAGGATCAGACGACCCGGCGAGGTCCCGGCGAGGTCCCATGGTTAAGGTGGAGGTGCCGATCACACAAGCATCCGCACCTCCACCGAGAGCATCCGGCCGATTGGAAGGGGATGGAACGGGCCGTGCACAGCCCACTCTGGGTAGGGTCCGTGGGCCGCTCACAAGGAGGGAAGGGGGAGTAACCAGCCCCCCCATGGCCCTCCCTCGACCCTAACACCGCGTGCCTTTGTGCGCACACGCTGTTGGGCGCTTCTGAAGGCGGGGGGAACCACCCGGCGGGCGCCGGATGCCACGGGAGTCCGGCAGGGGTGCGATCAGGCGCCCGCCCTTGCTGCGCAGTTCCCGGAAACTAGTACCTCGGAGGTACTAGTTTTTTACTGTGCGTCTTCGGACGGTAGCCATGGATCAGCCACGGGAGCTCTACGCTCCCCAGATGTTGTGGTGAGATCGCGCCCGGAAACTCCGCCTCTCTTCCGTCCCTCTTGCGTGCTTACTGCTCCGTGTGACCGCAGCCTATGTTGATTTTTCACCATGCCTAACTGTGCTTTAAATTCTCCTTTACTGCCTCTGAACGTGGAGGTTCCATTTAGGTATCATAGCTGGTACCCATCAGTCACCCATGACTGACTATGCTCTTACTGCCTAGTAAGGCTGAGTTAAGAAAAATGCTTGGCCCCCATAGCTGTTCCTTGTACCCTGTGGTCTTTTCCCACCATGGCTATATTCTAACCAAACGTTATTCATTTGCTATGGTCACTTGAGACCAGCACTGTTGTGTTGCAGTCAGCCTCTTCCATGGCTTGGGAGAGCAGAACTGTGCTACTGAACCAAAGCAACTCTCCCGGCATTTAAACATCTAGAACCAACAAGTTTTGTGATTTTAAGCTCGGGGCACATTCATTTATGTCCCTAACATTTGCCAATAAAGATTTTCTTTGTCCAGGCTTTGAAGAACTTCCGGATTTCAATGGTACTCCACAGACAGAACTGACTTTGGGTACAGAGACTTCACCTTTGTGTATGTTAGCTCTTGAATGGCCAGTCATGATTTGCTGTATCTGGCAACTGAATAGCTAAGGACTACTGGTATAATTACATCATTAGAGCCATTTATGCAATAATTTTCACACCTTGAATATTTGTTATAAGCCACAACTGCACTTGTGATTTTGCTTTCCTATTTTCTGGGTCTCATGATAGAGTGTTGATATTGTTTCATACAGTACTTTGTTCACTTTTATATTTGGGTGGTAGGGTCCCCTTTGCAGAAGTTTCTTCTTTGACAAGCTTTATGCCCACATGACAACAAGGCTTCTGTTGGAAGCTGACAGTTGGACACAAGTGACAGCATTTGTCAAGAGCATTGTTCATCATTCTTGTTTGACAAGAAGGCTACATTGCTCGCTTTCTGGCTGTGTACATGGCATGACTGTGGTCCTCTTGCTTTTGATTATGTATAAGTCTTTGCAGCATTAATGAAGGATACTCTTCCGGGGCCATTTATAAGTGACCGCTAATTTCAGTTTCTCTCAGCTACTGGCCTGCATCTCTGAAATCCCACAAGCTTAACGAGCGGCATCCGCTTAAGCATGTTGTAGATCTGAACCTGAGTGTTATCTGACACCTTGGCTGAACAACAACAACAACAACAACAACCCTTTCGATTTATTGATCGCTCAACCCAGCAGAGCTGCTGGCTCTGAGCGATTTACAGTTACACGGTTTCACACAAGGGACTAACAATTTCATAGGGGTAAGGGAGGACAACATATAATTCTTTAAATCGCACACATTTTGCAGCCGACGGGGATTTTTGTTCAGCTGTAGGCTTCAGACGTGTTCCGGAGGCATTCACTTTTCGGCTTGGCTTGATGACATTGGTTCTTCCTGGGCTGCTTTGAATCGTAGTGCTGCACTGCCACCGCCTGGCCGGATTGGCCCATTACAGGCTTCTTAATGCCGAAGAGGTCTTTTTTATCATGCTTCTGAGCTTCCGAGCTGGACATTCCATTTGCTGGCTAACACCTCCCCTGCGGGGGTTTAGTGTGCTCACCCTCTCTAAGGAGTGGTATAACAATCCTCCATTAGCAATGCTGGCTAGGGTTGCCAGCTCTGGGTTGGGAAATTCCTGGAGACTTAGGGGTGGAGCCTGGGAAGGAAGGGGGTTCAGGAGGGGAGGGATCTCAGAAGGGCATAATGCCATAAAGGACTCCCTCAGGAACAACCATTTTCTCCAGGGAAACTGATCTCTCCAGCCTGGAGACCAGTTGTAGTCCTAGGAGGTCTCCAGATCCCATCCGGAGTTTGGCAACCCTAACTGAGGGATGAAGGATCCTGGCTGTATTGCAGTGCAGGAAAAGCAGGGCACATTGGACAGGCATGACCGGAAGACCCATTTCAAGGAGCTTTGCCACTCAGTTGCACCAGGTTTCTGGAAGTTTTTCATTGCAAAGTATGTATTTACCTGCTTTTGAAAATGTCCTTTATGAAGAGTCTCTTTCTGGCTCCTGGATTTCCCATTCTTAAAACTGTGCGTAATAGGGAAAACACACATTTGTAATAATTTTACATAGCTTCTAGGAAAGTGCATAGTTTACTGACCCCCACCCCCAAATATAAGGACTAATATTTGGGATTCAAAATGCCTGGAGTCTGTGTCTCTGAAGGACTGTCTTTGCTCTTCTCACATATAAACCCGACCGTTAACTGAGGCATTCTTTGGGAAAGTCCTTTGCCAACTGTGTCCCGCATTTAGAGCACAAACAGGTGACTACCAGACTGGAAGCCTTTTCAGGGATGGCCCCCTAGTTATGGAAGTCCCTCCTGAGAGATACTGACGTGACATCAACATTATTATCTTTTCAGTATCAGGCTGAGTCTGTCTTGCTCTTTTGGAGTTTTAATGCCACTATTTTAAAGACTTTTAAAAAACACCAACCCAGCTGGTCTAGGCCAAGCCGTATAAAATGCTAGGAATTATATTAAAAAATCAGCATTCCTTCCAGCCTGACACAGATGAAAATGAGGAGTCTTGTGCATGTGTGGGTGGGGGCTACAGACTGATTCTGTGCCCCAGTTCATGATCTGAGCCAACTCAGTGCCGGCTCAGCCATGGCTCAAGCTGAAAGCAAGGATCTAGCTTGCATGCGAGCAGGTGGCGAGGTATGACAGAAGCAGTAAGGTGAACCAAATATCTATAACACACATGTACATACACGATGCTGTATTTATACCGTTCAGATGTCACAGGGACCTGTTTTGTAGCTGGGGAATTACCTAGGCACAGCAATAAGTGGCTAGCCCCAAATCAGTCACTGCATTCAGAGCACAGAATTATGTGCAGAGTGATTTTCCCCCTCTCCTCTAAACCAAGGTTTTCTCATGCACAGAATTAAGGAGCAGGGCTTATACAGATGGCGCAGAATACCTTCCACACAGATTGAAGCCCTGGCACCTCTCCATTTAGAAATTAAGGACTATCACCCATTCCCTGCATCTCTAGCAACACTTCCCCAAAACAGCTTCATTTTTTAAAAAATTCCCTCTCCCCCTTTAGTGTTATAGGCAACATCTCCTTCCTATTCTTACCCTGACTTCATTGCTTAATTATCTGCAGGGAACTGACCAGGACTTGGCCCAGGAGTCTGTGTTCAAGACTAGGTCTGAGTTCCAGAGTACTTTTCCTTTGAGCATTCATGGAGTACTTTCCAATGACACTATGTAGATGACATAATTTCCTTCCCTATACACTTAAATGAGCAACAGGTTGTGACTGAGCATTAATGCTTAGACAGTGTTTTCAGGTTTAAAAGCTTAATTCACAATCGGTTACCTCTAGAGGAAGACCTCTACTCCTATTTTTCTTTCTTCCCTTTCTTTATATTCAGTCACATAGCAAAATTCACACATGTTTTTAAAACAGCTTACCAGCACAGTGCAAGGAGACACAGTCATCATTTTAAAGTTCATTTTGTCACTTTATCAAAAACTAGGAATAAGGCCATTGTGGAAATAAATACAATGAGCTCTAGAAAAAGGCTCTGAGAGGGTGCCCTGGCCTTGGGCACTCAGCATCAATTTGCTGTGGTGACCTCAGCAGGGTATAATGACACCGAGTCCACGTTTACTCCAGGGGAACTGGAGTTGTAATTCTGAGTGATCTCCAGCCCTCACCTGGAGATTGGCAACAGTGGTTCCCCAGGAGGAAATGGCTTGTTTGGAGGGTGGAGTCTATGGCATTGTACCTGTCTGAGGTCCCACGTCTCCTCAAACCCCACCCTGTCTGGGCTACACCCCTCAAATCTCCAGGAATTTCCTAACCTGGAGTTGGCAACCATATCTCCTTCCCAGCCAACCATCAACGTGCTGTTATCTGCCCCTCTGATGTCAGCTTTCCATCTCCTCCCCACCTGCAGCCTCTACCTTGGAAAAGTACAGTCTTTCTCCACAATGGGGACCCAAGCAGGAGGGAAGTGACCTCAGCAGGGTATAATTTCACCCTGCAAAGCAGCCATTTTCTCCAAGGAAACTAATCTCTGTCATCCGGAAAGCAGTTTTAATTCTGAGTGATCTCCAGCCCTCACCTGGAGATTGGCAGCAGTGGTTACCCAGGAGAAAATAACTGCTATGGAGGGTGGGCTCTATGGCATTCTATTCAGCTGAGGCCTCTCCCCTTCCCAAACTCTGGTTTCCATAGACTCCACCACAAAATATCCAGGAATTTCTGAACCTGGAGCTGGCAACTCTAGGACTCAGGACTGACCCCAATGAGTTCCCCACAAAGGCCTGGAAAGGGCCTCCTGCCTTTGCCTTTTTACTGAAGCAACCCAAGCTGCAGTGTTAGGAGAGTCTTGTAACAAATAAATATACACTGCAAAAACATTAGCAAAATCATTTGTCCTATTTATGGTCATCATTTAGTAAAGTAGCGTAGTGTATCATTATTTCATCTTAGTCAGGTGTAAATATTCATTACATTCAATAAGCAATAACATTCAATGCATACATGCAAAATTGTTTGGTAGTTAGGAATCTGTATGTATTGAATGTTATTGCTAAATGAAGACCATAAATAGAACACATTAGTTTGCTAAAAGGTTTTTGCAGTGTATATTTATTTGTTACTAGATTTGCCTTTTTACTGACAGAACCAAGCTTGGTTGCCTCACAACAGCCACTTAGGGAAAAGTTAGTCCCACAGGAGTCAAGTGGGAAAAGTGTCTTAGTTAGGAGAGACAGCTGTTTTGGAAGTTTATTCTGTCAGGGAAGTGGCCAGGCTGTCAGTGGGCAGGGGAGAGGAGCAGACCCAGCATCCAGCCAATGGCACATGAGTACTTTTGAGTGGTGGTTGATGGGCCAATGGCTGATGGAATGCACAGCACAGCTAATGGGAGAGCCAGAAAGTGCCAATATGTTGGGCTTTTATATATATAGGATAAAGGTACGTGTAAAAAGATTTATTTCTCTTACTCAGATTCCTTTATTCCTTATCTTTGAAAATTCTGTTGCAGCCTCTGACTAGCTTCTCCAATCTGTACACTGGAAAAGAAGCTAACCAATAGTATCTAATTTCCATTTAATATTGAAGCTTTCATGAATGAGCTCCAGCAGTAAAAATAATTAGCACATTTTATGGTAAATCTAAAATAATGAGTTTTTTAAAAAGGCCTCATTTAAGGACTGTCGGGGTGGCAGCGGCTCATTTTAAATATCTGGGAGTTATGTTCACGTAATCTCACCTAGAAAGCCGATGTTCACTCAGCTACTGAAATTGATAGGACCAATATAAATGTTCTTTAAGGTTTTTACAATTTATTTAAAAGGAGGTCAGTATGTACCTATAGCCATTAAGGCTTTTAATGATAAATAATTTCTCAGGTCTTGTTTGGGGTAGGCATTTGGATAAGTGGAGTTTCTGAGTCTCTTATACACTTCCTGCACCAGATGGCAGGACTGCCTAGCTGTGTTGCAGGAACTGCACTTAGAGTAGAGTTTACACAGGGCTCATTCGAGACCAGGGCATGGTGCCTTCAATCTGAGACTGAAGGTTCTTTTCCCCATATCCAATGCCCAAGGGGGGGCTTTTGCACTTTTTGAAGGAAGCAGGGATCATTTCCTGCAGAAGTGCACAGGAGCAGAACTCCAGCAGTAAAGAGCCCAGGGGGAGGCCACATGCAACAAGCCCCACTCCCTGCTCCCAGCAGCTCTCAGTCAGAGCAAGAAGCAGCCAGGTAAGTTGCAGTGCTCCCCCCAGCCCCCCGGTCCAAAACAGTCCAGTGGAACCTTTAAGACCCAGTTTTATTCAGGTACAAGCTCTCCCTCCTCTGCGAGGACAGATCTGCACGCCCCCCGCCCCCAATAGCTAGCAATCCAAAACAGTCCAGTGGAGCCTGAGCAGTGGGTGTTGCCTTCTGACACACTTCCGGTGATGCCAGGGGGTGTGGCATATGCAAATAAGTTATGCTAATGCATTATGCTAATGAGCTCCTTCACCTCTTTTTCCACTAAATGACCCCTGGAAGGAAGAAAATTTCAGAAGTGCTTGGGAGAGGTGTGTCAATAATAAACTTCAGTCTCTTAGCCTTTCCCTGATAATCCTCAGGAATATGGATTATCAGCAAGCATCAAAGTTGATCAGGATGAGGGTGATTGACCTTGACCCTGCCAGTACATTAACCAGGGCAAAGTGTGTATGCTCCACTTCTACACTAAGGATCCCTCCCTCTATGAACCGTCCCTCATAGCTGAAGCTACTCACAGTCCCTAGCCACAGGCGTGCTTTTATGCTTGCCAGACTGAATATTCTGCCGACAGCAGAACTGAGAGGACAATTTGCTAAACTCCCACTTTCAGACCAATTCTGTGGCTGTGTATCTGGTGCAATAGACTGTAGATCCCCTTTTGTTATTTTGTGATCAATGGACTGTCTCCAGGGCTCTTTGGATCACCCCTGTTCTGTCCAAATATCTGCTTCCTGTTGAATCCTGGGTGGTATCTCTATTGTTAGCAGATTTTGATCCAGAAATAACTCACTCTGTTGCAAAATATTTGACAATTGTGATCTCCTTAAAATGCTGCTAAAATGAGGTAGGTTAGGCTGAAAATATGTGACTGTTCCAAAATCACCCAGTCAGCTTCCACAGCAAGATGGGAATTCAAACCCTAATCTGAAGCTCTAACTGCTACACCAGACTGGCTATCATAGAGTGGCTGCTGATAAAAAGTAGCAAGCAGCCAGGCCTACGTAAGTCATGCATGTCAGGTGGCATCAAGTCACCTAGAGGCTGCTCCCAAGCCTTGGGTTGCCAACCTCCCAGTGGGACCTGGAGATCCCGCAGAATTACAACTGAACTCCAGACAACAGATATCTGTCCCTCTGGAGAAAATGACTGCTTTGGAGGGTGGACTCTACGGCAAGGTGTGTCGATTATGGACTCTATTTTGCCAAATTTCTCCAAACCCTGCATTTCTCAGACTTCATCACAAAATCTCCAGGAATTCCCAACCTGGAGATGACAACCCTAGCCAGGCTTGGCCCCAATGAGGTCTCCCTCAAAGGCCAAAATAGGGCTGAAAAGGGCCCTCCCCCTGCATTTTGCTGACAGAGCCAATCCTGGAAATGCTGTGGTTGCCTAGCAACAGCCACTGAGGGAATCTATTGCTTAAAACTACAGGCCCTCAAATTTTTTAAAGCTGCCTAGTGTATTTTTTTTTTTAGGTTTCCCATTTTTCTGCAAACCTGGATAAACATATGTTTGGATAAACATATGGAGCAGAGGTCCATCAGTGCCTATTAGACACAGGTATAGAGAGGAACTCTTGGTCTGGGGCAAGTGATGCACTGTATGCTTGGTGTTGAGGGGGGTGGGCAACAGTGTCCTGGCCCCACTGCTGGACCTCCTGATGGCACCTGGTATTTTTGGCCACTGTGTGACAGAGTGTTGGACTGGATGGGCCATTGGCCTGATCCAACATTGGCATCTCTCATGTTCTTATGTTCTCAGGTTTGTAGAAAGATCTGTCTTGCCCTTTCATAGCTCCAGTCACTGGATTTAAGTATCCGAAGACATCCTGACTTTGCTATTAGAATATAAGATGAGACAACGATTATATTGAGTGTGTTTTTTTTGTCACCATAACCTTTCTGGCAATCTTACAGGGGCAATGGTTGGGGGGGGTTGTCTTTGTGATATCTGCTTGGGCTTCAACTTTAGCTGCCACAGCAACTGTCCATGAGAGCATTTTTATAAAGGGAAAGTAAAATGGAATTGTTCAGGAGAGGGCTTTTATAAATGCAATAGGTTTGTGGTTTATTGCACTTTTAATGTATTACTGGACTGCATCATCTTCTGTTATAATCTAGGGGTTTTTTGCACTGCAGTTTTTGCATTGTTTATAGTATGTCTTATATTGTTTTTGTTGCTTTGTTTTTTAATTTTGCAATCCGATTGACTTTCAGTGAGAAAGGTGGGCTATAAATAAATAAATTAAATTGCGTGAGCTTGTTTTCTGTGTTTTTGTGCCGTCAAGTCACAGCTGACTTATGGCAGCCCTGTAGATGTTCTGAGGTGGTTTGCCATTGCCTGCCTGAGGCAAGAGATGTTCTGAGGTGGTTTGCCATTGCCTGCCTGAGGCAAGAGATGTTCTGAGGTGGCTTGCCATTGCCTGCCTGAGGCAAGAGATGTTCTGAGGTGGCTTGCCATTGCCTGCCTGAGGCAAGAGATGTTCTGAGGTGGCTTGCCATTGCCTGCCTGAGGCAAGAGATGTTCTGAGGTGGCTTGCCATTGTCTGCCTGAGGCAAGAGATGTTCTGAGGTGGCTTGCCATTGCCTGCCTGAGGCAAGAGATGTTCTGAGGTGGCTTGCCATTGCCTGCCTGAGGCAAGAGATGTTCTGAGGTGGCTTGCCATTGCCTGCCTGAGGCAAGAGATGTTCTGAGGTGGCTTGCCATTGCCTGCCTGAGGCAAGAGATGTTCTGAGGTGGTTTGCCATTGCCTGCCTGAGGCAAGAGATGTTCTGAGGTGGTTTGCCATTGCCTGCCTCTGCCTCACGACTGTGGTATTCTTAGGTGGTTTCCCATCCTAATACTTCCCAGGGCCAGCAATGCTTGGCTTCCAAGATCTGATGAGATTGGGCTAGCCTGGGCTATTCAGGTCAGGGCAAATGACATTATATAGAGAAATAAATAAAGTGAAGAGGAAGAATATGCCATTGACTTGCAACTATCTCATGGGGACCCCTACTCCTCTACAGGGTTTTCAGGGCAAGAGATGAGCAGAGGTGGTTTGCTGTTACTTTCCTCTGCACGGAGACCCCAGTCTTCGTTTGTTCTCTCCTCTCTGAGTATTGGCCGTGGTAGGGTTGCCAGCTCCAGGTTGGGAAGTACCCGGAGGCTTGGGAATGGAACTGGAGGAGGGCAGGGGGTTGGGAAGGGGGAATAAGACCATCGAGTCCTTCTTCCAGAGCAACCATTGTCTCCAGATGAGCTGATAACTAGTGCCTGGAGATCAGTTGTAATAGCAGGAGCTCCCCAGCCATTACCTGGAGGTTGGCAACCCTAGGCAATGGCCAACCCGGCTTCACACCCAAGACCCAATTAGCTCAGGACAAACTGGACAAATCAAATTGTTGTTTTAAAATCAGGATATCTGGAGGGTGCAGCTTCCCTTGGGGCAGACCTCTGTGCTGTTACAGCTCAGGCAGAACAGTTGGACAGTAAGGATGAAACCGAAAATGTAACTTTCAGAGTTGAAGCACTCTGGGAAGGTTGTTCTTTCCGTAATGTATTCAAAATGTTTACCTTATCCAGTTGATTGTAAAATTCCAGGCAGCCCCTGCAGCTCCCCCCCCCAATAGTTACATCCCAATCCTCACGACACGTATTGTGGCAAAGAACTGACAAGGGCTGCGCTCCATGGGCCAACAGGATCAAGTGCTGACCTAAGGTAGATTGCCCCAGCAGCAGTGGCATAGCTGCCATGTGCTAGCCTTCAGCCCGGGCAACCTGCTGCTTCCTGTCTCTAGCCAGCTAAAGATTCAAATCCATGCATACAAAACTTCCTGCTTCAAGTATATTCCCTGCCCCCACCACCCTTACCTTTACCTTAGATGGCACTAATAGCCCATTCCAGGCTGTGCCAGCACAAACAAAGGAGCACTCAAGTCCTACCTGAATGCAGTGCCCTGCACTGTGCTTAAGTTCGTGTGATATTTCAGCCAATCTTCAGTATACAACCTTCAGTTCCCAACACCTGCCCAAGGGCACCGCATATCTCACAATGGAGCAGGATGCGGGGGCAACTGTCAGTCACAAGCCAGCTCCTAAGCTTCTTAGGTGCCCTTTATGCCTTACAGTAGTGTTGTGCTGCTGGCTGGCCCAAACGTTTCTCACAATATTTTGTTCACATGAGTGACCTTGAATGTTTATGTTTTAATGGATCATTCAAAGACAACTGAGGCCTGGCTCATTCTGAAAGAAACTGGCAACAAGCATAACTACTCTTCTTTCAGTTCTCTGACCTCCGACCAGAAGCTGCATTTCCAGTTACTTACTGCAACTCCCTCTATCTGTCAGGAGAACTGTTTACAGGAACTGTTTACAGGTAAGCTCTCAAGTGGAGTAACATAACTGGTGAACCAGACAATCACGGATGTAGGTCCTTTCCGCACTTGGATCTCATCCCTGGTTTTATCAGAGTTCAACTCGCAACACAATACCTTGCATTTATCCCTGGTTATAACAGCATCCATTTATCCTGGGACAAGTGTTGGGCGAACCTGGGTTGACCTCAATGTAATGTAATGTGGAAACAAAAAATACTGCTAGATAATTACAGGCATGAGCTCGAGTGTAGTGTAGAATGTAGTATAGAATGTAAGTTTGGGGACAGGGTTGAACCAGGATTTAAGGGTCTGCCACAGGTCCTTTTATGTAGTTGGCCCTGTACTTTACAACTACCCTCCCAAAGAAGGTTGCTGGCTTGCTATCTTGCACATTTTTGGAGAATTGTAAAGCCTTCCATATTATGGCAAAAATTTGGGGGTAGATCTTGAGTTTATGATAGGGAAAGTTTCCACATGGGTTACCTGCCAAGGTACAATGCTGTTGGGAAGTATCCCCCCCCCCGCCTTCCCCACAGCATTGTGGTACGTTTGTGCCAAGGTTCCCTCATCTTTCCTCTGATCTTTCTCAGATCTACATTGCTCCAAATTTGGGAAATATCACAGCAAAGCTTGGAGGGCTTCTTTGTGGATGGGAAAATCTGGATTACATTGCTCTACTGTTGTAACAATAAGTGTAACAACAGGTTCTTTGCATTCTTAGTTTTTATTTTATTTTTTATTTTATTTATTTAAAAAGCATTATTCTAGCCCTTTCCCTTGCAGAGATATAAGGGGAAAGGCATATCTTCTCAAAGGAAGAGGCTAGAGACTTATTTTGTTTTTAAAATGAAAGTTGGTAATTCACATAACCTCTACTACCTATTGTTACAACAGTATATTGATATAAAGCTATTCTACTATCTTTTTAAAAAAATACAAAAGTCCTGTTGTGCCAGGAAAGGGGTGGGGGCCACTGCTGGGGGACTGGGGCAGTGCAACTGCAGGGAAACCTGCCATGAAGCCCTTATTTACACTGCCCTTTATCTGTAGCCACACCAGCAACAAGGAAATCACACAAGCTCCTCTCCGTGTGAAAACTACCCGTACCTGGATTTTCTTTAATTGTCTTCTTATTTAAGACAGTTGATTTTGTACTGATTTTAACTTTTCATTAAAAATTGTGTGTGTGTGTGTGTGTTTGAATAGTGTTTCATCTTTAGTTTTGTAACCCTCCAGGTACTCAACTCAATAACATGATGGTGTACAGATTTTAGAAACAGATCATTCCATTTCATGGAAGCGTGCACCCCTCCCAAAGACAGTGAAACCTGCTCACGTGGGCAGACAATATTTACTGTGTGACCTGACACAAAATGAATTATTCGAAAGGGAACAGACTGTTTTGAACATCTGCGGACGTATCAGAGAGAAGACGGCTCTCTGGTTTTTCTATGACTCTAATAGTAATGTTTTCTTTCTTTTTCAGAGTGCTTGAAAGCAGTATCCACAAGATGGCACTGGCTGAACGTATCAGACTTCTGTGTCCATTAATAGCGACAGCTAGGAGTTAGATAATGCTACAATATGGATGGCCTTTTTAACTTGGTATGTGTCTTAAAAACATAGATGTCTTGGCAAGCAGGCAGGCATTTTGGAAGTGGCTGTGCTGTAAAGTGACTCCTTGGAGAGGAAAAAAAGTAAAATGCCATCTGTTTCTAAAACCTCTCACTATCTGAATCCCACGGACATATCTGCAGTTCTGATCAGTGAGTCTGCATTCCTCTGACAAGAGGACTTTGCCACATACCATGGTGAGTTAAGAGGGAATGATATGTTCTTACATGAAAACCATTAGAGAGACACGTTCTGTGGAAAAGCCATACTGATCCTAAATTCTCATATGTGAAACTAAATCAGTGGGACTCATTTCTGGGTAATCATGGCTAGGATGTGGCCATTAATCTGTGGCCCTGTGTGTGGGAAAACCCCCCTCAAAGAATTCAATGAGACCCACTTTTGTGTAAACATGCACTGGCTGATGGGCCATTCCACAGTTTTGGATTAGTGGGTTAGGGAGGGGATGGCTAGGATCCCCTCTCAGCCATGAAGTTTACTGTATGATGTTATGCCAATCACTTTGCATCAACCTAACTTACCTCACAGGGTAACTTACCTCCCAAGTAAGCTAAAGTGGAGGCATGAACAACCATGGATGCTGTTTTTCCTGCTTTGGAGGAAGGATGGCTTAAAACTGAATAAAAGAAGAAGAAGAGATTGGATTTACACCCTGCCCTTCACTCAGAGCGGCTTACAATCTCCTTCCCTTCCCCTCCCCACAACAGACACCCTGTGAGGTAGGTGGGGCTGAGAGAGCTCTGAGAGAACTGCTCTTGAGAGAACAGCTCTGAGAGAACTGTGACTGACCCAAGGTCACCTAGCTGGCTGCGTGTGGAGGAGTGGGGGAATCAAACCCAGTCCTCCAGATTAGAGTCCATCGCTCTTAACCAGTACACCAAAGTGGCTCTCTAGAAAGATGTTCATGCTTCTTCAGCAGGGTGTGGCACATATCTAGGGTTGCCTGTTCCAGGCTAGGAAATACCTGGAGATTTAGGGGGTGGAGTCTGAGGAGGGCTGGCTTTTGGGGAGGGGAGGGACTTCAGTGGGGTATAACGCCATAGAGTCCACCTTCCAAAGTGGCCATTTTTTCCAGGTGAACTGATCTCTGTCACTTGGAGAGATCAGTTGTAATCCCAGGAGATCTCCAGGTACCACTTGCAGGCTGGTAACCCTTCATAGCATCAGCACTTACACTGCATTATTCTGAAGCTCGGGAAAAGGTAATCCGTTCCCCACAACAAATGTATTCACTGTTGGTATTTTTTCTTCTTAGTTGTATCCCACCCTTCTCTGTGGAGCTGAACGTAAGCCGCCCTGAGCCCACTTGTGGGGAGGGCGGGGTATAAATATAAAAAATAAGTAAATTAAATAATTAAATAAATAAATAAATAATGCCATCCACCTTCATCCTGACAACAAATCTTTGAGCCAGTTTAAGCCGAGGGCTAAAACAGTCTGTAAAAGGTAAAACTGCCTGCATGTGCAGTTCCAGTTTAGATCAGGGCTATGCAGGGATGGGAGAGGGAAGATCACCCTACTTTGTTTTGCTAGTTGGACCTGGGGCTCCCCACAATGCTGTTAGCATTTTAATGAAGGAAAGAGAGGTATTTAAAGGATGTGTATTCTCCCCTACCCCCAAGACTGATAATAGGGAGGGCCACCGGGGGACCATTTAGGTTTGCCATCCAGGTGAGGCCTGGATATCAAGAAGAAGAAGAAATTGGATTTATACCCCGCCCTTCACTCGGAGTCTCAGAGAGGCTTATAAACTCCTTCCCCCTCCCCTCACCTGTCAGGAACTTTAGGCAGGTAATCCACACACCCAGGTTTCTTTAGAAGATAGATGTTTATTATGGTAACACAGAACTAAAGTACATGTATACAGCCTGTGTTAAGAATGACCTAAGATGACCACTAACTTATAGAATATTCAAACAGCCCCCCCCCCACCTGCAAAGCCAATAAAGTTTTCTCTCGCGCGCAGGCCCTGCCAGCAAGCAAGCAATTTAGCGCCCAAAGCAGTTACATTTCCCAGGCTTGGGGAATTACAGAAAAACATCTTCAAGGCCAATGTGCAGATAGTGGAGCGCTAGACAGAGAAGCGCTGAGAATGGAAGGGAGAGAATAACCCCCTCACATTCCAACACCATGACAGGGTTACCTGACATCCCCACAACAGACACCCTGTGAGGTAGGTGGGGCTGAGAGAGCTCTGACAGAAACGGCACTTTTTCAAGAACACCTCTGACAGAACTATGGCTTGCCCAAGGTATTCCAGCACCTGCGAGTGGAGGAGTGGGGAATCAAACCCGGTTCTCCCAGATTAGAGTCCGCGCACTTAACCACTACACCAAACTGGCTCTCATTTCCAGATTACAGATATCAGTTCCCCTGTAGAAAAATTGCTGCTTTTGAGGGTAGCTTGTATGGCATTATACCCCACTGAGGCCTTTCCCCTTCCCAAAGCCTACAAAGTCCACATTCTCCACTCCCAAACCTCCAGGAATTTCCCTAACACAGAGCTGACAATCCTAGGACCACTGCATATACAAGAACAGCTTGCATGTTATGGTGAAATCATGTCATTACAGAAAGTTCCTGCAAAGTCAGGACTAGTAGATCTAAATGGAATAGATGTGTACTAGAAGCCGTTTTATATATCCAGTGTTTTGCACTTTAAAAAAACCCCTTCTGTTTCCAGCCCTCTTTTGGGGTCATGGTAACTGTGTTGCTATCATAAGGACTTGGTGTACTCGTTTGCTGTATGTGCAAGATAACCACTATCAGGGATAGGAGCAGACGCTGCAGAAGCTCTCTATAGCTGGTGGTGGCCGTGCTCCTGTGGTGATACTTTAGTGGGATAAGGGTGTGGGACCAATGCCTCTGGGAGACTGGAAGATAGCTGACTTATTATTTTACTCAAGCCCCCACCTCCCAGCAAAGGTTTTTCCTGTGGAGAACCATTCTTTTACTCATAATTACAAGTTCTGGCCTAAAAGGCTGCCGAGGCTAAAATCTATGCAGGCAGTTCATGTCCTCCATTTCTCTCTCTACTAAGAGAGGAGGTCTATCAGACTTTCCATTTTAAATCCTAATTTGCATGGATTTCTAATTGAAACATAAACACTTAATGTGGAGTCTAAAAGGAACGCCCATAATTGTTGTACCCCACTCCTGTACAACATCAAAGAGGACCATCAAGGGAAGGAATCCGTTAGGCTAAAAAAGGTAGGCCTTTTTACTTGGGGAGACGGATGTGGGGCTGCAACCTGAGCATACTTACCTGGAAAGAAATCCTCCTGAACTCAAGCCTGGTCTACACAAACCAGCAGAATGCAGTGGTAATTTATCTGAACTGGAAGAGTGGGCTGCACCACTTGACACTGGAGTTGTAGGGTCATGTTGTCAGAGCTCCCTCATCTAAAACATCCCTGCAAATAAAAAAATTAGCATATTAGGAAAAAGAAAAGTGAAGACCTGCAAGAAACGTGCAGGGAGGGTGCGTGCATTCCTCCCCTCCTTTGCTTCCTTCCCTCTCCCCCCTTCTCTAACAATCTTCCCCCTCTTTCTCACCACCTCCCCTTCTGTCAATCTTCCTCACCTCTTTCTCCCTCTCCCCTTGTCAACTTAACCCCCTCTTTTGCCCCCATCTCCATCACTCTCCCCTCCCCTTCTCTGTCCACCTATTCCCTTTTCCTCCCCCTCAACTCTGTCAACCCCCTCTTTTGCTCCATCCCTTCTCCATCAATCTCGCCTTCCTCTTCTTGTGTCAGCCTACCACCCTCTCGGTTTCTCCCCCTCTCCTTCTCTGACACTCTCGCCCCTCTTTTTCCCCCTCCCCTTATCTGTCAACTAACCCCCCTCTCTCTTTCCCACCTCCTCCTCTGCCAACCTACCCCATCTCTATTTCTTCCCCTCCCCTTCTCTGACAACCCCCACTCTTTCTTCCCCCTCTCCTTGGCAATATTATCCCCATCTCTCTCCCCTGTCCTTGGTGTCTAGAAGATGCTCCAGTCCAGAAGCAGCTCCCTTGTCACCAAGCAAGGCACAGCTCCAGGTCTCTGAGCCCAGAGCAGCTCCTGGATGCCATAACCATCATAGCCAGGCCCGGAGCAACTCCTGGATGCTGATCCCACCATGGTCAGGCCCAGAAATGCTCCCAGGGTCTGCTGCCGAGTCTGAAGTGTTTCCCAGATGCCGATGCTGCTATAGGAACATAAAAAGAGCCCTGCTGGATCAGACCAATGGTCCATCTAGGCCAACAATGGGACATAGAGGCTGCGGCATTCCCCTGATGTTGCCTCCTGGCTTTTGGATTCAGAGGTTTGGTTCTTCTGAATGTGGCGGTCCCCCTCACTCACCATGGTTAGTAGCCATTGGTAGACTTATCCTCCATGAATCTATCTAATCCCCTTTTTATTTCTGTAGCCATCAGTACATCCTCTGGCAGCAAATTACAGATTTTAATCACTCTCTGTGTGTAATGTATCTAAACCCGACCACGTGCGAGGCGAGTTCTCCACGCGGTCATGCAAAGCCTACGAGCTTCAATCTGGGAGACAATGGCCCGAGCGGATCCTAGCCCACACCAACCAGAGAGCTAGGATCTTAGTCAGGACCACTGTATATAGCCTATCACTGAGTGGGGGTGTGTTCTGGGAATGGGTTTTACTGAGCATATAAGCCGGCCTGCGAGCCATTTTTTTCCCCGTCTTGTTCTGCACCTATAATAAAGTATGAGAGCTGAAATCACTTGCCAGTCTCAGTACTTTTCACTGGCGACGAGGATGGGATCCTTCTCCTCATGAACAACAACCACGAGCATCGCATTGCGCCCCGATGCTGAGGAGAGCACCACTTCCTGCTCCACTTCTCCGGTCACCGTGCCCTGCACCGCTCCTAGCACCACGCTTCATTGCTTCCTCCGACTCGGACGAGTCCAGCAAAGCATCACACCCCGCTTCTCTGGGATTGATCATCCCGCCACGTGGAGTTCCTGAGATGGCCGCTACACATGTTAATATCCCTGCTTTCGATGTCACCCGGCCTGAACAATGGGAGACCTGGCTAGAGACCCTTGAGAACCATCTCATGTACCACAACGTACAAGTTAAAAAGCATTGGACCGAGTACTGATCCCTGTGGTACCCCACTGCTTACCACCCTCCAGTGAGAAAATTGCCCATTTATAGTCTTTTTTTTTAATCCCCTGAAACAGGGTAGCTTTATTACTTTTTTGTTACACCTATACACTACAGAAAAGAAAAAAGTGAGGGAAAGTTACCCCAGGAAAAAAAGGACAGTAAATAAAAACCCACACTATAACTAAAACCCCAAGAGAGTATTCGGAAATTAGTGAGTTCATATTAGTAATAATAGTCTCTTCTTCTTCTTCTACGTGCGTTCAGAGTTCTTTCATCATCATCGCTGTTTGCAGGACTTCTAATATTTTAAGGAGTTACTTTGGCTTTCTCAGTCGTAAGTCATATGCTTCCTTGGCCTCAGCGCCCGTTGCACCTGGGTCTCCG
>NW_015174929.1:158485-185244 GCF_001447785.1 Gekko japonicus
AACCTCAAATGGAACGTCTTTTAAAACTCTGATGGTTGTAGAACCCAGCTGCAGGGGATTAACTGCTGTTGCTTTAAGGACATCGTCCCTCGACTGTCTTCGGAGAAACTTGACGACTATTTCACCCGGCAGGTTATTCCTTTTTATGTATTTAGAGTAAGATCGATAAATCGTCTCGATTTCAGCTTCCGCTTCTGCCGCTGTGCACCATTTATACTCTTGAGTTCCTTGAGTTCAGTTGTTTTGGGAGACGGATAAATTTTTTCTTTGTCAGCTCTCTCCGCCCCATGCATAATTTTATAAACCTCTATCATGTCCTCCCTTAGTCGTCTCTTTTCTAAATTTAAAAGTCCCAGACTCTTCAGCCTTTCCTCATAGGGAAGGTGCTCCAACCCCCTAATCATCTTGGTTGCCCTCCACTGTACTTTTTCCAGCTCTGCAGTGTCCTTTTTGAGATACGGTGACCAGAACTGTACACAGTATTCCAAATGAGGCTGCACCATAGACCTATACAGGGGCATTGCAATATTGGCCATTTTATTCTCAATCCCCTTTCCCAATAATCCCTAACACGGAGTTTGCCTTTTTCACTGCTGCAACACACTGGGTTGACACTTTCATTGAGCTATCCACTATGACCATAAGATCTTTTTTCCTCACAGTCTCAGCAAATTCAGACCCCCGTTAGCCTATCCCCTTATGCATCACCTTTGACTTACCAACACTCAGAGGTCATTTCGGGGGGGGGACGCGGGGGAATGCAGTTCCCCCGGGTGAGGTGCAGGGGGGCGGGGCACATGATGAAGCCCCGCCCCCTGCTTTCGGCCGCCCCGCTTCCAGCCCTCATTCAGCCAGGAGGAGGCAGGAGAAGAGGGAGGGTAAGTTGCTTCCTCCCCGCCTCTCCCCACCCCTGCCTGCCTGGGGCCAGGGAGGGCCTTGGCGGGGCTTCCTCGCACTCCCGCTGGCTTTGCAGGTCCACTGCCGGGCCCCTGATGTCAGGGGGTGTGGCATATGCTAATGAGTTATGCTAATGAGTTCCCCCTAGCTCTTTTTTTACGAAATGACCCCTGCCAACACTGACATTCATTTACCACCCTGTCGCCCACTCGCCCAGTTTGAGGAGATCCTCTTGGAGTTCTTCAGCCTTGGTTTTCAACATCCTGAATAGTTTTGTGCCATCTGCATTCTTGGGTTGTTCTGAAGAAGAAAGGTATGTTGTCTGTCCATGAGCAAACAATGATATATATATATTTTTAATTGGGGGGTGAATTTAAACCTCCAAATGGCAGCTTGCTGACAATAAGAGATGCCAATGTTGGATCAGGCCAAAGGCCCATCCAGTCCAACACTCTGTATCACACAGTGGCCAGAAATACCAGTGCCATCAGGAGGTCCACCAGTGGGGCCAGGACATTAGAAGCCATCCCACTGTTGACCCCCCCAAGCACCAAGATGACAGAGCATCACTTGCCCCAGAGTCCCTATCTATACCTTGTGGCTAATAGCCACTGATGGACCTCTGCTCCATATGCTTATCTAATTCCCTTTTGAAGCCGTCCATGCTTGTAGCCGCCACCACTTCCTGTGGCAGTGAATTCCAAGTGTTAATCACTCTTTGGGTGAAGAAGTAATTTTTTTTAAAGATTTCATTTTTTTCCTGCAAACCTGGGGTGTCTTCAAGTTTGCAGGAAAGTCTGTTTAGTATCAGTGTGGCCCCAATCCACAGATTTAGACCTCTGCAGATGGGGGCCAGACTTGAGAAACAGATATATAGATTCTAACTTAGTCCTTGATATGCTGCACTAGTTTCCCACTTACAAGGAATTATGCATGTGAGAGAGCTTTAGAAACATCACCCTTCACCCACAGTCTGAAGTGGTACATTCTATTGTACTACCTTATAACTCCGCCACCTCGTTCTGCTGCATGTCTAATGAACTGTTTCCCCTCTGAGTAACTGTTTGAAAGACTGGAAAGTACAGAGAGGGGTGATGGTTTTATTCTCTCAGAACAGAATTTAGTGCCATAAGCCTGTTTTACAGATGCAGGAGAATGTAGCAGTAACAAAGGGGCAGAATGCAGAGGCGGCGGAATGAACTGTAGCGCTTCTACAGTGTTCAGTGTTTCCCAACTTCAATAATTTCCTGCTAGAGGAAAACTAGCCCAGTATACACAAGAACAGTATAGAACGTTTCTCCGTCATGTGCCACTGAATGAGAATTTGATTGATTACACACATTTTAAAAGAGATGCATTTGTTCACTCAACAAGTAAACATTATGAAATTCATCGCTACAGGATACTATGGTGATCAGTTGCTTAGATGAGAATTAAATTTATGAAGGAGAGTCTATTGGTAGTTATTAGCTTAAAAATGGAGCTAGCGTGTGCCTCTGAGTGCAGCAGTGGTTCACAAACCATGGGATGTAGCTCTCTTGCATGTGGGTCAGGAGGCTAAGAGTAATGGGGTGAACTGGAAAAGGAGGCTAGGGAGACTCGAGGGTACATTTGGGTTTGCTTCTACATAATACGTGAAATGGTCACGAAGTACAGCCATTTGCTCTGTGATGCAATGTATTCATAAATACTGAACACCAAAAATAAGGTCCAAAACTTGTTCTGTGTCAACTGAATATTTTTTTATCGGAGAGGGGAAAGTCAGTGTAGCTTTACCATGCAAGAAGGTCTTAGAATGACAGTAAATTTTGAAATGGATCCCACCTTGAAAACCCTGAAAACCATTGGGGTGCAATATTTAAATAACAATTAAGCACTATCAAGTCACAACCAACTTATGGCAGCCCATCACGGGGCTTTCGAGACAATCAATGAGCAGAGGCAGTTTGCCATTGCCTTCCTCTGCACAGCAACCCTGGTCTTACTTGATGGTCTCCCAGTCATGTAATAGCCATGGAAGTACAATATTTGGTGGTGGAAAGTGCTGTCAAGCCACAGCTGACTTATGGCAACCCTGTAGGGTTTTCAAGGCAAGAGACGTTTAGAGGTGGTTTGCCATTGTCATTGCCTGCATCTGCGTCACAACCAGTGTTCCCTCTAAACTGAGTTCGTGTGAGCTAGCTCACAGTTTTTTAGCCTCCGGCTCACACATTTTTGTCCTCGCTCAGGAAGGATGGCTCCAGAGGAAACTGATTTATGCAGTAGCCAAATGCCTCGCTCACAACTTTAATGTCAGCAGCTCACAAAGTAGAATTTTTGCTCACAAGACTCCACAGCTTAGAGGGAACATTGGTCACAACCCCGGTAGAAGAAGAAGAAGGAGATTGGATTTATACCCCGCCCTTCATTACCCAAAGGTGTCTCAGAGCGGCTTACAAACTTCTTTCCCTTCCCCTCCCCACAAGAGGCACCCTGTGAGGTGGGTGGGGCTGAGAGAGCTCTGACAGAAACTGCTCTTTCAGGAACAGCTGTGCCAGAGCTTGTGACTGACCCAAGGTCACATCAGCAGGTGCAAGTGGAGGAGTGGGGAATCAAACCCGGTTCTCCCAGATTAGAGTCCGCACACTTAACCACTACACCAAACTGGTACTCCTTGGAGGCCTCCCATACAAATACTGGCCAGGGCTGACCCTGCTTAGCTTCTGAGATCTGACAAGATCGGGCCAGCCTGGGCTATCCAGGTCAGGGCAATGCAACATTTAGCAGTGGTTATTTTCATTATGCCTGTTCGTGTGCTTCCAGGGAGACATCAGAAACCAAGTGTTGAGTGACATCAACTTTGGTCTGATCCAGCAAAACAATTTTTATGGTTTATTATGGGAATGTAATGAAGATCATAAACTGAGATAACTGCAGTTTAATAAATCTGGATGATTACATAGGCTCTTGATTTTAAAATAGCATTTTTAAAAATTTACTGTCATTTACTGGCATACTTTGACTTTCCCGTTTTTTTTAATCCTGGTCTGCAAGCCGCCCCCTCATGGATCACTGCCTTGTCGTGATACCGTTCTGGTTCTTGGTTTTTTTGATATAAAAAGATAATGATATAAAAAGATAATGGAGTATTGATAATTTCAGCATCCCAACCTCGCAGTCCAGTGTAGGTATCTAGCCTCAACATGCATACAGAGCTACTTGATCTACAAAGTCTTCCTTCCTTAATGCCATAAAATGGCTGCTCTGTGCATGCAGAAGCAGCTGGAGGTAGAGATGTAACATTTCTGGAAATTTTGAAACCACAGGACAAAATCCACAGGTGTTTTTCCCCCCCTTTCCAGAAGAAATGGAAATGTTGGGGGAACTGAAATTTATGCAATAATTTTTATCAAACCTAAATTGATTTTATTACTTTAACTACATAAATGTGTCATTTATAACTTATTTAGCATATAAAATTGTCCTTTTAGATATTTATGACATTTTAAAAGCCTTTTTTTCTACAAGCAATGTTGTGAATATACCGAATACTACTGAGAGAGAGAGAGACAGCTGTGAACTTCTGCAGCCTTTAGTATCTTTGCCATCTCAGAGACAGGGAAAAAAATAACTGTTGAGAACAAAACACGATTTTTGCAGTAAACAAGTGGAAGTGTTTTATTAGGGCAGAAAGAACCTTATATAGTAACATGAGTGGTAATGGCAGCATGGTGGGAAGGCCTGTCCGGCCACCGGGACATCCTTGCACCCCTTGACCAGGATCAATTCAATTCAATTTATTACAGGTCTTTATGACTCCAGGAGGGAAGAAGCTGGAAATAAATGCCAGATGAGAAGCAGGGGCCAGCAATGAGGGCCCAGAAAGATGGGGATGGGGGTGGCTAGTTTGGAGTGTGCCACACAGGTCTTGAGGGAAATACCTTAAGCCTGCACAAGGATGTGCAGGTAGCCAAGAGGGGCAAGGGGAGGGACACACTTTGCCTGGGGGGGGATCTTAAAGAAGGTCACAAAATAGGGTCGCCAGGTTCCCTCGGACGACCAGGAGGGGGATGGGGGTGCACTTACCGGGAGCAGGGAGGGAAGAAGCTGGAAATAAATGCGTTGCATCAGGGACAACACTCTGGTTTGTGGACAAAACTATGGTAGAATTAGCTTCTTACCATAGAGTTTTGCCCAAGAACCAGAACGTCCCCCCCACATGTCACCAATGTGCCTACGTCACTTCCAGGTGTCATAGGCACATCATGTTTATTTTCAGTTTCTGTTGGGGGGGTAATTTCCCCGGTCCTTGATATCCCTAAGCAGGGGGAGGGCTTCAAACCGGGGGATCCCCCACCCCGAACTGGGGACTGACAACCCTATCACAGACTGGAGCTGGACCGAGAGGATGAGTGACATAACTCCATTCAGGTGTGCAGTAGAAAATGCTATTCTCTGGCTGCGGTCACACGCAACATTAGCCACGCAAGAGATACGGAAGACAAGCGGAGTTTCCGGTCGCGATCTCACCAGCACATCTGGGAAGCGTAGCGCTTCCGTGGCACAACTGAGGCTTCCTGCCGAAAAAGCGCAGCAAAAAACTAGTACCTTGGAGGTACTAGTTTCCAGAAACTGCGGGGCAAGGGCGGGCGTCTGATCGCGTTTCCGGTGGCATCCGGCGCCCGCCCATGTCCCCTTGCGGAAAAGGGTTTTTTTCCCCCCAAGTCTCCGTGGATGCGCACACGCACCCAACGGAGCATGCGCATTCGTAGTGTACACAAACAAAGAAAACCAGTTCGCTGCGCCGTGCGCTTCTTCATTGCGCGCAGGCGTGTGTTGTGATCGGCACCTCTCCCTACCCACGGAAGCTCCACAGTACCTCCACAGAACCTCCACAGTAGGTCTGATCGCTTTACTGCATGTTAGTTTGCCCCGGGGCAAACAGCCACACTTCTCTTCTGCAGTTTCCTGCCCGTGTGGCAGGGGCCTCTAACTAGCATTAGAGGCCAAGGCACAATCAAAGACAGCCTTTGACAGCTGTGTTTGTGGGAGTGCCTGAGAGCAACAGTGGAACAGTGACCCCTACCCAGCCTACTGTGCCCCCAGGTCACAGGCATGTTTGGATAGCAAGTTAAATTTCATAACATTAAAAACATTTAATACTTTCAGAGTACATTTTCATGATATTCATTACAGCAACATAATTGTGGACAAAATTAGTAAACATTTAAGTAATAAACACTGACGGGAGCGGTAGTGCAGGCAGTACGACGCCTACAGGTAACATCTATAGCGAACAGCCACAATGGCTGTTCGAATCCCCACCGCGGCCGGGTTGAGCCCCCGGCCCTAGTCCCAGCTCCCGCCAACCCAGCAGTTCAAAAGTAACACAAGTACCTGCCCTAGGTGGCAGGGGGCACCCTTCTCCAGGTTTGTGCCAGGAGTGTGGCCGATGACAGCGGTGGCAACAGGCGGAGCGGCGAGAGCAATGGCAGCGGAGCAGCGGCGATTCCAGGAGACGGCGACCAATTCGAGCGGAGGCGGAGCCGGATGACGCAGCGACGAGGGGACGCAGCACGGCAGGAGCCTGATGGGACGCATAGCCGGAAGCTGCGCCCCGAAGCAACTGCGCATCAACGGAAGTCATCAGAGCCTGCCCAGGAGATGGTCGCCAGTCATCCGGATCATCAAAGAACAACGAGGCCTGTCGAAGAAGAAAGATACGCCGCTCGTAGGGAATCCCTCCCCCTTGGAAAAATTGTGGCCCTACCTAGGCATTTAACTACGCAAGTAGTCACTGTAAACTGCTCTGAGACCCATTAGGGGTCATGAGCGGTATAGAAATCGAAATATAAATAAATAAATAAACAAACACATCCTTGGAAATATGTGGCATATGTCTACAGTATACACAGGAATGAGCATTTCTCTAATACATTCAGCTGTTTTACATAAAGATATTCATACTTCACATTAATGGTATACGTAATGTCTTAAAAAGCATCTCACTCATTCAGGGTATTTCACTAAAGCTTTTCCCTCCAGTACTCCTCCAAACTTTCTATCTTTCCATTGAAAAAAAATGAAAAAGTCTAGAGGAAAAATGGGAGAGGAGCTTTTTTTTTGTAATCCATGTCAGTAGGTACAGGCAAGGCTTTTTTTTTATGGGGGAATGCATTGGAACAGAGTTCCAGAACCTCTTCAACAAAAATGTTTTTTAAATGTTTAAAAGTTCATGAGTTTTCAGTATACAGATTGAAAACTTCATTTCCATCTTGAGACTTCCGGCACCTCTTTTTCCATTAAAAAAAGTCCTGGGTACAGAACAGATGCTTCTCCTTGGATTTACTACAGCAACCAAACCTGAGATATGAAGTCTACACTTTGGGTGATTTCCCACAAGTGCTGCTCCGTGCTTACTCCTCCCTTTTGCCCCACGGTACGTGTCAATTTCACATAAGCTGCTGCGCGGCCGTATTTTGCCCTGCAGCTTCGCACGATTTTCCCTGCGTCTACTCAATCCTCAAAAAACAGGATTGAGTAGACGCGGGGAAAATCGTGCAAAGCTGTGGGGCAAAATGCAGCCGCGCAGCAGCTTGTGTGAAATTGACACGTACCATTGGGGCAAAGAGAAGAGTGAGTGTGGAGCAGCGCTTGTGGGAAAGCCCCCTTTGTTACACATAGAACTATGATATGTTTTAAGGCAATTTGTGTCTTTTTTTAAGGGTGGTGGATTTTTATCTTTCAAGGCTTGCCAGCCTCCAAGCAATCAGAGGGCATAAGCTTCAAAAATCAGTGTTGCATGATGCAGTGACATCACTTCCAGTTTTGGACCCAACATTTTTACCATAGAGATTTGGGAAACTCCTAGAGTGTTTTGCAACTCCATGAGGTCACTTCTAGGCCCGAAACCAGAAGTGACAGAACAGTGCTGCACAGTGCCGTCCCCCCCCCTCCCATTTTGCTCCTGCTGCACCACAGAGCAACAGCAGAAGCATGGACCTTGAGGGCAGGAAATTGCAGTTAACTTGGCAGCCCTGACTCTTCTTCTTGTGCTGTGTCCTCTAAGGTCTACCACCAAATTACCACTGCTGAGAAGAACAAATGCAGGGCAACATGAAGTTCTACCCTGATTTTTCTGAAAAGTAATTATTGTATTGTCAAAGGCTGTGGTTCAGAAAGTTCATTGCCATGTGTGCAGCAGACATTTTGCTCTCTCTCTCTCTCTTAGCACAAAAGCCTCCAAATGCTGAATCCCAGGCAGTTCATGAAACTTCCCCTCGCCTGCTCACTCCAGCTTCTGTTACTGGGAGAAGGAGCAGTTGCTGTTCCCGCTGAAGCCACATACCCACACCCCCACACCCACACAAAGGAAAGATAAGGAGGGGGGAACGGATCTCTTGCAGCCTGAGTGTTGTGTACATTTGCGTCAGTCTGGATTACAGCCCAAAGAGGTTAGGCCTCTCTGCTGGCAACACCATGTGGCACACAGATCAGTTGTTGAAAGTAAACTCAGGAACATGTACATTCACTTTCTTCACTGTATAAAGTTTATGATTTGTTTTCCCCCCTGTTCTATTACTTCCTTATCTCCTTCATAAAATATAGTCATCATGACACAATTAGTTAAAATGAATAATGGGAATATTGACATCTTTGCTAAGAATGCTATGAAATGTACAGATAGATTTTTAAAAAAACCTATAATATGACCTTATACCATTAAGGCAGATTCCTTCGTAAGTTTTTAAAAATTATTATTAATGCTGATGGTCCTTATTTTGTACCCTCATATAAGAAAACAGCTTTTGAAAACAAGTAACACGAGCAGTAAATTATCCTGTAGAGCATTTATATGCACTCAGTAGAATTGCCTAGTAAACAAAATCCTAGAAAGAAATTAAATGTGTGTGCCTGCGTGCATATGGGTTTGTGTGTGCACAAACATTGCACGTACTTGCAAATGAAGCTGCCCTAAGCATGTTCTCTGCCACACTCAGGACAGGAGTTGTGGTTTGCAGACTTCTGCTGACCTGAATCCTTTCATTAGAATTAGTCCAGACAATGAATAGCTTGCATCCTTCACTTTCTTAAATAGCAGCTCACAATTGGTTCCTGCAGAGCCAGTGTCTTACGGGGTGTATAGTTGCTAAGAGGGTTGTGAACCAGGACAGCTCTAGCTGAAACTGAAGATGATCTCATGTTTGCAAGTAAGGTGTTCAAAATTTGTATGGGCCTTGTTGATAATCCCAGTTTTCTGTTACGTCAAGCACCTCGGATGATTGCCTCAAAGATCTGCTGACAATTCAAAATGAGCAGTGTTTTGAACGGGCGTGCTGAGACAAGGAGAATGTACTTACTCACTAGGCTGAACGTACCTTGTTTGAACTCCCTGTGAGCTCCTGATCAAATTGCCTCAGTATTTCCTGGAGAAGTTCATCTTGAGCCCTGTGATGGAATGAGCAGCTTTGCCCATGTGAAGTCCAGCTGCTTGCTCAGTGCAATGCATATCTTTTGCCTGGTTCAAGGATAATTTATCACATTTACCACAGAAGAGGAAGTATCCCCCAGGGTTGTGGTCATTCCGTTATTAAATTGACTGACACATGCAAAGCATGGAATCGCTTGACGTTTGAAGGTCCATCTCCTTCCGTATGTCCTGAGCAACAATTGCGGCTGTCAGGCAAGCCATCTGTTGGCTTTCCCACCACTTGGGGTGGCCTGTCTGGCATCGACCAGAGCCTGGGCCTTTTCCATCATGGCTCCAGCTCGGTGGCATGGGCTCCCCAAAGAAGTGATCTTCAGGAGGTGTTGCAAGGCTGCCTGTTTGCCAGGGCTTGTGAGGGAGTCTGAACTGGCAAGCATATTTTAAGGGGGGGATGGGGGGAGAGGTTTGGGTTTTGTTACTCTATTTTTTTTTTAACTGAAAATGTTTATAACCAGGGCTATTTTTGGGCAGGAACGCACAGGAACAGAGTTCCGGCTGGCTCCCAAGTTGGCCACGCCCAGCAGGAACCTATTAGCATAATAGGCCACACTCAACAGCAGAAACTCATTAGGATTGGCTACATTAGGGGTGTGTGGCCTAACATGCAAAGGAGTTCCTGCTACAAAAAAAAGCCCTGGGTTTTGACAACAAACAAGGTAAACAGAATAACAGGCAAAAGGTGGGTGTGGCTGGATAACCACACTTCTGGTAACATGGGGGGGCGGCCTAATGTGCTAATGAGCTGTGCTGTCAGGGGTGTGGCCCAATATGCTAATGAGTTCCTGCTGTTGGGTGTGGCCTATTATGCTAATGAGTTCCTGCTGGGCTTTTTCTACAAAAAGAGCCCTGTTATTATTGTAAGCCACCTTGAATCCCAAGAAAAGGTGGGAGAGAAATGTTCTTAATACATAAATAAATAGATGTGTTCCCACTTTGCACAGCTTGATGCATTGACTAGACTGCACTGCCTGTTTTTGTGCCTGTGCAGTCAGTTGGGCCACTGTATGAGAAGCAACCATATAGCGCCTCATATAATTGTCTGCAAGACTGGCTGGATCCCTGAGCAGACACCAAAGGTACATAGAGATATTAAGTAGTATGTTTCAACTCAAAAATTTCACAGTGAATTTTTGCCTCCTCTTACTTCAGGCCCTTTTAAAAACTGAAGGTGGCAGCAATGTCAGACTGATGATGGGAAGTGGCTGCAGATAGTATAATCATTGAGGAGAGTAATGGAACAAATTTAGACTCCAGTGGCACCTTTAAGACCAATAAATTTTAGAGCAGCTGTTATCATGCAGGTAGACATGTTGTTGTTGTTCAGTCGCACAGTCAAGTCCGACTCTTCGCGACCCCATGGATCATCTCCCGCCAGGCCCTCCTGTCTTCCGCCGTCCTCTGAAGTTGGCTCAACTTCATGTTCGTTGCATCGATGACACTGTCTAACCATCTCATCCTTTGCCGTCCCCGTCTTCTTTGACCTTCAGTCTTTCCCAGCATCAGGGTCTTCTCCAGTGAGTGTTCCCTTCTCATTTGGTGGCCAAAGTGTTTGAGCTTCAGTTTCATTATCTGGCCTTCCAGGGAACAGTCAGGGTTGATTTCTTTTAGGATTGACTGATTTGATCTTCTTGCAGTCCAAGGGACTGCAAGGTGGACATATCCAGATTTATTTGGACTCATCAGACGTGTTGGGTCCCTGCTTGTCACCAGCAAGCCGGGCATAAGCACCAATTTAACAATGAGTGCCAGGCTTGCTGTCCTCTCACTTTCAACATGGCAATAATACGGGGACTTTGCTTACAGGGTGATCGTTTGGAATTACTATGTTAGTATATGAATAAAGTTGGAGTCCAGTGGCACCTTTAAGACCAATAGAGTTTAATTAAACGTTGTTGGTCTCAAAGGTACCAGTGGATTCAAACTTTGTTCTATTGCTTCAGACCAACATGGCTGCCCACCTGAATCTGTGTTCATATATGTACACATTTTGAATGTAGGAATCCCTGCCGCAGCCATCATGTACCAGAGCCTAGTTTGGCTGAAGTGCCTTCTCTTGGTGTCAGAGAGGAGTGGGGATTGGATACCTCCTCTTTTTTAGCTCTTCTCCCTTCTGCGCTGGGAGCCAGAACTGCTGTGTCCTCCTTGGCTTCCGTCCTCAAGAAGTTTGAAGGCCCCAGCCAGGTCTGCAGTGTGCTCAATGGCTACCCTCTACCCAGAAGCCTTATTGGAGGGACCGATAGCACCTCCTGAGCCATTTCTGCTTGTTACTCCCCTTCCCCACCACCAGGGTGGAATTCCTAACAGCTGATAGTCATCTGATTGGCTGTCAAAGGGCCAGCTATCCTGACTCTTAAAGGGCCAGCTCCCATTGATCAGCTCTTCATACAGTTCATCAATCATCCCTCTGCACCTGGTGGGTGTCAGACTTGACCCTGTGGGGGGCTGAGAAGGGGGGCATGATGTTGTTGCCCCTCGACACTGAAGTACTAAGTATTAATTCAAAATTGATATTTATACATTCCATTTCCTTTCATCTTTGTTAGAGCCTGCATGCGGGGAGGGCGGGGTATAAATGAAAATAAATACATAAATAATTATTTTATAGATTGGTTCGAGATTGCTGTTCCTGTTTTACCATTTTGTCTGCTGCAAAGCAAAATTCAACATTTTTACCTCTCTCTTCCTTTAGCTTCCGCCCTTCTCTATCAGATAGCATTGTAGCTCTGCTCTTAGCACTTTTTGTATTACTGCTCCAACAGTGGATTTACATTTGTATTTTAAAATTTCTCTGTTTTGTTTTCAAGGTACATTGCAAGAGGGCGGTCTTGTGTGAGTGTGTGTTTTTAACGGGGTACTAGTGAACTGATGTTCTGGAAGTCTGACGCACCCATATGAAAAGAGAGTCAATGGTGAAATAGCCGTTTGCAAGGATTTAATACTGCAGTTACATAGACAAGGAAAAGGAGAGGGGCAGTAATGAAGGCACGTTGCACAATGTAGTAATTCCTCTGCCTTTGACTTGTTGGCACACACTTCAGGAGACTGCAGTCCTAAGTAGATTTTTCTAAGTCTGTTGAAGCCCGTGGTCTTACAAGGGTGTAACTAGTTCCAGAATCAATGGACTGGACCAGAAGGCTTGTTTGGGTTGTGTCTTGTCCTGCAATGGGGAGGGACACCAGTCCAGGAAAGAAAGAGGAAAGGAAAACCTCAAAGATGCACTGAAACCAATCTGTTTATGAAGGCCAGCAATTCATCACGAGCACGGAAATGTATACAGAAGATAATTTCAGTTATCAAAGACTTTATAGTATGATTTCATTTTTGTAGCATTTGGGCTGGTGGAAGGAAATTAGGGATAGGAACACTGGGTTGCATCTACTGAAAAAGGGAGGATTAAAGAAGGTTTTGGAAGGTAATGGAAATCATTAAAGAAGACAATGCTGGGAATTGTGGTACCTACGTGTACAAAAGCCATGTGGGATGGGGGCTGCAGCATGAATGGGGATGAGACCAAGTGAAAATGCTGGCTGGATCCCACTGCCCATCAAGAGTAACTTGCTAATGGTAAGAGCAGTTCAGTATTGGAGCCCAGTTATCAGAGAGCAGGGAGTCTGAGGTCTGAAGCAAAGGTCGAGACAAAGACTTGGGCTGGGCCAGCAACCTGCTGTTCAGAGTATTGCTTGGTCTCAGACAGGTTATCATTGCCTCCAGTAAATCTCTTGAGATCACGAACCCCCATATAGGTTCATGTCAGTCGACATAAGGAAATAAGTTTTCATAAACCTCTGTAAGTACGATCTACAATTTAGCTTCATTCCCCCACCCTTTGTGGTAATGGGTTGCAGTTTGAGCCAGCCAGGTCCCAAGGATTTCCAGGCCAGGTAATGTATACCCTCCTCACCACGTTCCTGCTTCCACCTCTATAATGCTATGTAAAGATATGGTGGCAAAGGATTCAGAAGAGGCAATGTGAGTTTAGTATGGAATTCTCAAACCCTGGACTCCTGCCTTCCCCCTCCTACCCAGTCATATCTGCTCTCACTCACCTAGGTGCCTCCTGCCCTTCTGTAAACCCTTCTGTTACTCCCCCAAGTGCCTGACTTTTCATTCATTCACATAACACTTGCCATTCCTGCGCTAGAAGGAGTTCACGTAGCCAGCGGGCTCCCCTTGAAATATGCTGCAGGCAGTGGCTCTTGGAGACTGAAGTCTGTGTGGCTTTCTCTCTTCCTCTTTTTCTGTTGCTCTTCTCTTTTTAAAAGAAAAGGAGGGGAAAATCTACAGGAACTAGGCAGAAGTCTAATCTTCTTGCTGCTCCTTGCTGTGCCCCTCCTGAACTCCTCTTCTCTCCCCTTTTGGGAGTGCAGTGGAAGAATGTGTCGGCATACGAGGCATCCCTTTGACTCTTAGGGAGTGGGATTCTGCCCCCCACCCCCATTCTATACTAAAGGCAGTGGAGGTAAAATGAGCAGTTCCCCCAGACAGACTGGACAAACCTGATTGTGGAATAACCACAGGCTTGCAAGAAATCAATATTGTTCTTGTTCTCATTGCATAGGCCTGTGTGTGTCGTGTACAATTCATTTCCCTCCTGCCTTCAGGCAGTGATTCAGTTTCTTAGTGAGCATAACAGGTGTTTCTGCTCTTTGCATAACATTTAGCACAATATTTTGAATCTCTCTCTCTCTCTCTTATATTGTGTATGGAATCAGTCTTCCTAAACAATAATTTTAAAAGTTGGGTTCATATATTTTTTTTATGTGCAATGCCACGTCTAAGTCAAAAGCCAACAGAGAAGCTGGAGAAGGGTTGGTTGTTCTCTTCCTAAAAGAGTTTGATTATCTTGTGTGGGAATCAAGCATCACAAGAGGATACTGTGCCACCTGCTAAGCAAGGAACAATCATAAGCAGTTACGGTATCTGAGAACTGGATTTTAACTTGCATTGTGAGTAAGAAATAGCACCCTTTTGAATATGGTAGTGGGAAAAAAAATCCATGGAAATGGAAAGAAGCGTTGCTTTGTGAAGTCTAATTAATCCCTGGATGCCAGCCACAGGATTTCTAGAACTCGATTCTGGCTGTACTCTGCATTGACAGCTTTACTTTATCCTCGGGTGTAATTGAATATTGAACCGATGCTAGTAAACAATGCCTTGCACCTATGCCTTCCCCTGGCCTACCATCCGTGCTTCCAAGTTCCAAGGTGAAAACAGAATGCATGGGGGAGTGAAAAGACTATTGAGCTGAAGCGTGGGAGACTTTGGTTCCATTCCCAGGTCAGCCATGGGTTGGCTGATCAGTTATTTAAATGTCAGCCTCCTTTCCCTCCCCATCCCTAGTAGTATTCAAGGTTGGTGAAAACTGTTGGAAAAAGAATTAAAAAGTTGGATGGAACTGAAATGACTAAATTTCTTTTGTGTTTGGGCTGAATTAACTAGTTTCATGTGTGCTTTCATGTAAAAAAAAATGCCTCCCATTTTTGGCAATGTTCTGACCTCACTGCAAACATGTTTTAATCATTTCAATATTCTTTTGACCGTTTTCGTCCTCTTGTGCCCTTACAGTTATCCACCGTGTTTGCCCGCAGTACTAGTGACCTGCCATTGGCTGTAGTGAGCCTTCACTCTGCCAGATCTGACCTAACAGCATCCCAAATGCTTGCAAGCAAAGTCACATGGATCTCTACAGCCAATCAAATTAAACAGCAACATGGGCAAAAGACAGAAAGAGCTGGGACAAAAAATAGCCACCACCAGGGGAACAGAGGAGTGCTGAAAGGCACAGAGACAATGCAAATGTTTGGCAGCGAGTCCTTCTTTAAGTCCTTTTTTCAGCTGCATTGAATTTCTTCCTTTCAAAACAAATAACAACATTAGAGACCAGTTGGCACAAGGAAAAAGACTTTGCACAGTTGTGGGTCAAACAGGCAGTCTTGGCAAACCTAAAAGCCCAGCACAGAAAGCAGGGGAGGAGCAGCCTCAAGCATGTAGGAGCCATCTGTTTGCTTATTTATATCTATATCCTTCCCCATCTTGAAGGCTCCAGGTAGGTAACAAAAGCCAAAGCCTGCAAAATGGAATTGAATTCTGTGGCATTTCCACACTCTGTTCTGATTGACCTCCTGAGCCCCAAACTCCAGCCTAAATAGGCAGGCCTTGCAGTGGTTTGAATTATAGTTACAGGGGACGATGGTAGATGGGGAATCCACTTCCAACATGGGAGCTAAACGGCTGCAGATTTGACGTCATCCAAGAACCCGAATGAGGAAATTGACAGCCCTACAGCAGTGGGGCCCAGCAGCTTTTCATGGCTGGATTTCCCTAACCAGGGAGGACAAAGGGCCACACAAATGTGGCTGGTTGCCTTCATAGTACCAAGCACATGCTCAGCAATATCGGCAGGAGAAATCAAAAGGGAATGGATTTAAATAATGCACAAGGACAGAAATTTCGATCTCAAGGCAAAGCCAGCGGATAGAACTTTACTAAGGGGTGGGGGACGATGCAGGGAAAGCGGTGTAAATGGTACAGCACTCTTATGTGCTCTGGGTGGATTCAGGGCTGTAGCCAGGGTTTTTTTACTTTGGGGGGCATTTAAATAAGCTGGGGGGGCACCCCCGCACACACTCCCAGGCTGTGTCAGGAGCGACAAGAGATAAAAAGGTTTAAAAAATGAACAGGAATGTTCAGAATCGCCTCTGGTGGATCAGACCATGGAGTCCAGCAGTTTGCCACCACCCAGAAGCCCCCAGGGAAGCTCACGGGCAGGCCTGGAGTAAGGAGCAGACGTGCCCCATAGCCTGCCTCACCTGCAGCCAGCCAGAGGTACACTGCCGGCAGGCAGGGCAATAGCTCAGCTCAGGGTGGCCGTGGCACGGACAAAAAATAAAATAAATTGGCTGGATGGGAAGTCGGGAGGCCTGGGCGGTAAGTCAGGGGGCCTGGCCCCGAGATGCTCCACTGTAGCTATGGGCCTGGGTGGATTGCTGTGTTGGTCCGCAGTAGGAGAGCGACATTTGAATCCAGTAGCACCTTCAAGACCAACCAGATTTTTAGGTCTTGCAGATTTTAGACTGAAATAAAAAAGGCCAATGCTATGCTGGGGATTATTAGGAAGGGTATTGAAAACAGATCAGCCAATATCATAATGCTCCTATATAACTCAATGGTGCAACCGCAGTTCTGGTCACCACACCTTAAAAAGGATATTATAGCTTTGGAAAAAGTGCAGAAAAGGGCAACTCGACTGATAAAAGGGTTGGAACACTTTCCCTATGAGGAAAGGTTAAGGCGCTTAGGGCTCTTTAGCTTGGAGAAACGACAACTGAGGGGTGACATGATCGAGGTTTATAAGATTATGCATGGGAAAAAGCAGGTAGAGAAAGAGGTACTTTTCTCCCTTTCTCACAATACAAGAACTCGTGGGCACTCCATGAAATTGCTGAGCGGTCAGGTTAGAACAGATAAAAGAAAGTACTTCTTCACCCAAAGAGTGATTAACACTTGGAATTCACTGCCACAGGAACTGGTGGCAGCTACAAGCATGGACGGCTTCAAAAGTGAATTGGATAAGCATATGGAGCAGATGTCCATCAGTGGCTATTAGCCACAAGGTATAGATAGGGGCTCTGGGGCAAGTGATGCTCTGTCTTCTTGGTGCTTGGAGGGGGTCAACAGTGGGAGGGCTTCTAATGTCCTGGCCCCACTGGTGGACCTCCTGATGGCACTGGTATTTCTGGCCACTGTGTGATACAGAGTGTTGGACTGGATGGGCCTTTGGCCTGATCCAACATTGGCTTCTCTTATGTTCTCATGTTAGGGTATAAGAGAGTCAAAGTTCCCTTTGTCCCTGTATCTAACAAAGGGAGCTTTGACTCTTGAAAACTTATACCCTGGAAACCTGGTTGATCTTTAAGGTGCTACTGTACTTGAATCTAGCCGCCCCTGGGAGAATGGCAAGCCTATGTCCAGACAAGACTGAGGTGCTGCTCATCAAAGCTATTCAAAGATGAAGGGCCCATCCCAGAGGGGATTGCAACCCCCCAAAGGAGCAGGTTAGTAGCTCGGGGGTGCTGCTGGAACAGGAAGCTCAAGTCTCCAATATGGCGCATAGCGTTTTTCATCAGCTTTGGCTGATGTGCCTAGGGTTGCAAAGTGACTCACCAAAATAAGGGGGGGGGGAGAGTTGGTCCTGTTCTGGAACATTCGCACGTGCACAAAGCACACGCCGTGATGACGTCGCCCAGAAGTGACGTCATCATGCTGGGCATGCCGCCAGGAGACACTCTAGCAACTGGCCTGAAAACTCTATGGTTAGATTACTGTAATGCACTGTACATGGGGGTTGGCTTTGAAAACTGTCCAGAAACTTCAGGTGATTCAAAATGCAGCAGCCATCCTACTGCGAAAGATGAGATGCAAGGATAGCATCACCCCTGTGCTGAAAGACCTGTTTTGGTTGACCATTTGAAGGCCCTGAATGGCTTTGGCCCAGGATCTGTGAAGGACCACCTCCACTCATACAGTCTTCCTCACAAGCCCTATTCTTTCTATGCCTCAGCTGTCAGAGTGTTGTGTACCAGAGAAACCGTGCACGTGGTCAGGTCCGCACGTGGCCATGCGAATGGCCCAAGCTTTGCTTCCAGAGACAATCGCCCGAACGGATCCTAGGGCACACCTATTGGACGACTAGGATCCGAGAATTGACCTATGGGACTTGGGTACACTGTAAATATCCTATCATGGGTGTGTGTGTGTGTGTTTGGGTGTGGTTTGCTACGGGGATATAAGCTGGCCTCTGGCCCGGCTACTTCATCTCAAGTTCTCTTGTATATAATAAAGTATGAGATGAAATCACTCCCCCATGCATCAGTCTCAGTACTTTATACAGAGCTTGGGTAAATGGTGACTACAGACAGAGCTTTCTGTGTGGTGGCACCAGGCCTGTGGAATTCCCTTCCCCATGAGGCTTCCCTGGCATATACCTTGCTCTCTTTTAGGCACCAGGCAAAACGTTTCTTTTTCACCCTGTTAAGATACTTTGTAATGTAGGAAGTAAAACATGACAAAATACCATAACAGTAATCAACAATGAACGAACTATTAAAAACCCAGCCAAAGCATAATATAAAGCAACTTTAAGAGCGTTTTACAGACATCTCATCAGGTTTCCTGGAGTGGCAGCATAGAAACCATAGAAACATAAATGATAGCAGCAAGGTCTTGTTGCGACTGAAAGGACCTGAGGGTTTGTCTTCAGGAGAAGTTTCATTTACCCTGGCTTCTGCTTTTGTGAGCTGAAACGGAAGTCTGAGGAACTGTCTCCAGAAAGGCAGATGTGGTGCAGGAAGGAAGAATCCTCTTCTCACATCACTCTTTCCAGTTCACTCTGCTGGCCCCTTGGCTGTTCTCCCTTCTCGCCTCCGTTTCTGATAGTTGGGCAGCATTCTCTGAAGAGGGGCCTGGTACAGTCCAGAATGCCTCCAACTTCCCCCCAAGTGACCTTACAATGAAGCAACTGCTTCGAGCACCGCATTCCAGTGCGGTGCAGTGGTTAAGGAACCTATAAAAAGTAAAGAGGCTTCTTTTAAAAGTGTAAGGTCTTCACCCACCCCCACCCCCAGTGAATTGAACAGGAGGGACCACAGGCTCTGACAAAAAGAGTGTAAGTCAACAGTTAGGCATGCAAAAACAGATTTTGAGGAGCAAGTTGCTAAAAGCACCAAGACAAACAATAAACATTAATATATATATATATCCGGAGCAGGAAGCCAGCAAGAGGAGTGGAATCAAGGGATTGCCAAAGGAAGATGGGGAGAGGGCAGAGAAGCTCAATGACTGTCCTGCTTCTGTGTTCACTGTGGAAAGTGCGGGGCACAGACTCATGCCACAGCCCCTATTTTTCAGGAAGGGAGTCTGAAGAATTGAGCCAAATTGAGGAGATGAGAGATGAAATCCTTCTGGGTATAAAGAGCTGATGAGTTGTTTGAGAGCCTCTCAAATCTGTGGGCTGAAGTGGAGATTCTGATCTGATTCTGAGGCACTCTCAGTGGAGATGCTGAAGCAAGATATTCATTACTTAATCTTCCAGCAACACAGAGAGGCCATTTAAACCAGGCACAGGCAACACCTGAAAGTTCGCGATGCTGCTCCATTGTTCCTGTAGGAGAGATTCCCCTCCTCCTGAGCTCCTCTCTTCCAGCTAAGAATGGGAAATAAGTGATAAGGGACCCGCAGGCTGCACTGCTGCAATAAACAGGATGTTTCTTTTCAGAGCAAGACTTCTCCAGCCTCCTTGATCACGAATAATATCGAGCAAGTGGAAGGAAAAACCACTTTGAACTTGTAGAATCATGCAGCCCCTGCCGCATGGAGGTTAGCTCATTCCCTGGTTGTCTGTATTTATTTCTTAGTAATTGTTTTCAGCAGCACTTTGTGCAAAGTGGTTCGCAAGATCACCAGACCAGTTGAGACTGAATCAAGGCGGCTTGCCTACTGGCCACAGAATCAGAGGGGAGGTTCTGATTTCCCTGATCCACACCCACTAAGGAGGTATATTGGGATATTTGGTTAATATAGCAGAGTTTGCCCCAGATACAGAAGTGTGATACTGAGTACAATAAATAAAACTCCCGAAAAGTATATTGCAAAAAGTGAAACTTACATTTTATTCAGTTGATGTTCAGGTTGCAGTCGAAAGGAGAGAGAGAAGCGTAATCTAAAGAGTACTTTCCCTATCACAAGTGGCCAGCTATTCTGGCCTCCTGGGTATGGGAGTATGAGGGTATTGCGTCTACAGGAGAGACCTGTAGAGATGTGTGACTCCATGAAAAGCCATGTAGAGAATGGGAAGAACAAAGGACAGAGAGGAGGGGTCAGAGGGCAGTTCCCAGTCAAAGACAAAGAGAGGCATCCCTTTCAAGGAGAGAATACTTCAAGGAGAGCCAGTTTGGTGTAGTGGCTAAGTGCGCGGACTCTAATCTGGGAGAACCGGGTTTGATTCCCCACTCCTCCACTTGCACCTGCTGATGTGACCTTGGGTCAGTCACAAGCTCTGGCACAGCTGTCCTTGAGAAAGAGCAGTTTGTGTCAGAGTTCTCTCAGCCCCACCCACCTCACAGGGTGTCTGTTGTGGGGAGGGGAAGGGAAAGGAGTTTGTAAGCCGCTCTGAGACTCCGAGTGAAGGGTGAGGTATAATTCCAATCTCTTCTTCTTCTTCTTCTTCTCTAATACACACTTAGAGTGATGTAGCACCCACCCCCCATGTCCAGGCATGCTGAGTTGGTCATTTTAACAAGGGAATGTGGTTTGCATGCTTGAAGCTTGTGTTTCTTACATGCAGGGGACCGCTGCTCCTTCATTCAGTATGACTTTATGTTTGGTTTGACTGTCAGAGGCTGCTGCAGGAAACCAGCTTGGCACGCACTTATGTTATTTATAGTCTTTCTCATTGAGACTCAGAGTGGACTACACAATGTAAACCAATGCAACAAATAGGATGATACATCTAAAAAACAATGTAATAAGACTAGGAATGGTAGAAATTTTAATCATAGGTGTTGTCTCAACAAAGTGTAATTATTACACATGGCACGTTAAACAATGCAAAACATTTTCATCAGTACAAACACAGTGGATTCTCCTGGGTCAATCCTTTACAAAAAAATGTCCACAGGGCAGGAGGGCCACTACAGAGAAGGCATGTGGATAGGCAATTGTTGATCCTGCCCTTCTGCAGGGTGGCACCTGCCAGGAGGCCGAGCTTGTCATGGTGGAACATAGTGTGACCCGAACTCCTCTAAGGACGGTTCGGGGAGCCCAATCTGAATTATCTACGACAGTGGGCGTGGCGTGAGTTCTTTGCCAATGTATACAGAGGTCAGATTGGCCAACGAAACGCTCGTAATTCCCAGGAATGGAGACAACACGCTAGGTTTATGAATAAATGTTGCCTTTTACTAAACAGTTCTCAAGCATACGAAAACAGATACATACACAGATTCTCACAAGATCCTTAGTTACAATAGTTCATAGAAAGCAATCAGCAAGGAAAATAACAAAAGCAACAGACAAGGGGGGATAACACAACAGGATATCGCTATACTTATCTGAGGTTTCCAGCTGAGAAGAAATCTCCTCTTAGAAGGATGGGGCAGCTTAAGGGCTAGCGGGTGAACTCCAAAAACACACGGACTGGACCAGCCAAGCCACGTGTGGGTTCCCGGGTCCGGATTCCAGGGAACACAGTCAGAATCACCAGCTTGTCATGGTGGAACATAGGTAGAGAAGTGGTAGGGTTGCCAAAAACCCCCCTCCCGGTTTGCCAGGGGTCCCCCGTTTTGGGGGGGTACTACCCGCCGCCGGCCAGATGGCCGGCAGGGGAAGCCCTGCCCCCAATACCCACAGCCACCCCTCTCCCTTCTCTCTTGAGAGAGTGGGGTGGCTGCCTTTAAGTTCATGGAACCCGCATTTCCTCCCAAGCCCAATCTCCGCTCGAGATCAGGCTTGCAGGGAAATGCCAGCTCCAGCACTTAAAAGGGAAATGCCGGCTCTTTGCTCTTAAAGGGAAAATGCCGGCACCATGTATTTAAAATGGAAATGCCGGCTCCTTTAGGTGCAGGAAACTGGCATTTCTGGAGATCGGGCACGCGGGCGGGTGGGGAGGGTGGCAGACTTCCCCAACGTGACGTCATCATGTTGGTGATGCCCCGCCCCTTCCAGAAACACCCCCAAAGTCCCCCGCTGGGGGCAGAAGATGGACTTGGCAACCCTAAGAGGTGGTCTTACAGGTATGAGGGTCCAAGGCCATGAAGGGCTTTGTATGTGACAGCCAATGTAGTATATTCCAGTTGACAGTTTGGCAGAAATCATTTCTGGTGGCAACCTGGTATGTGTTTTCATTTAATTGGTAAAATAAGCTTTCTCTGGGTCACCGTGTTCCATAATAAAAATATAACATGATCCTCTGAGGAGCAGGCCAGAACGAAAGCTGAAAATAGTTAGCTGAAAGAATGTGGGCTTGGTAGGATCCCCCTCCCCCAATAGACAAGAGTCTGGCAAGATCTAGCATGTTAAACCGATGGCTATAAAGCGAACAACTCAAAATGTTCATATGTATCATCTTGTTCTCTGTGTCTCTGCCATGAGCACCATTTCAGCTTTTGGTCGGGCAGGGGCAAAGAGATTTCAAGGAGGGACTTGCCAAATACATTGCAAGGCCCAGAAGCCTCCTCTGAGATGTAAACTGTGAAAAAGCAATGCCTTTTACGAGTCCTTGTTGTGGCTCTTTTATATCTTGTAACAACCTGACATGTAGGTGCTGCTGAAGATTTAATCACCTGGGATTGCAAAAGGGTGCTCTTGGTGTGAGGATGTGTGGGAAACAAAGGCTTGTTTGCACAATTAAGATGCAGAGGCTGTTATCCAAAGATAGGACATTCCAGAGGGCTCCCTGTGTAACAATTACTGCAAAGTCCCCACCACTAGGAACTATATCTGTAATGCATCTAAACCCGAATGCGTGCGAGGCGAGTTCTCCACGTGGTCATGCGAAGCCTTCGAGTTTCGCCCCGGGAGACAATGGCCCGAGCGGATCCTAGCCCACTCCAACCAGAGGGCTAGGATCTTGGTCAGGACCTATGGAACTCTTGGCCACTGTATATAGCCTATCACTGAGTGGGGGTGTGTTCTGGGAGTGGGTTTTACTGAGCATATAAGCCAGCCTGTGAGTCGGGGTCTTTCGTCTTGTTCTGTACCAACAATAAAGTATCTGAAATCACTTGCCAGTCTCAGTACTTTTCACTGGCGACGAAGGTAAGATTCTTCTCCTCCTGAACAACGACCACGAGCAGAGCATTGCATCGCATCGCATCGTGCCCGCTTGTCCAGTCACCGTGCCCCGCACCGCTCCTTACACCACATTCCCGAGATGGCCACAACACACGATAACATCCCTGCTTTTGATGTCACCCAGCCCGAGCAATGGGAGACCTGGCTAGAGACCCTCGAGAACTATCTCACGTACCACGATGTGACGGACACCAACAAAAAAAAGGCCCTGCTCCTCAGCTCTTGTGGCATCGATATCTTCCGGTTGCTGAAGGACCTGATAGTGCCCAAGCAGACGAAGGAGGAAACCTACGAGGTACTGGTGAAGGAGCTCTCCGATCACCTGGCACCCAAACCGACAAAATTCGCTGAGTGCATGGACTTTTTTGTGCGCATCCAGGTCCCGGATGAACCGGACTCTGACTTCCTGGCGGGGTTCCGAAGAGCAACCACAGGGTGTGCGTTCCCCAGCCTGGTGGATGCCCTCTTGAACCAGTTCCTGGTGGGCCTCCATGAGCCCAAACTATGCAGAGAGCTGAACAGCCAAGACGACCTGGATCTCGACAAGGCATTAAAAGAGGCCGCCACTTATGAGAAGTCTCATCAGGACTGCCGCGCAAAAGCAGCCCATCGCACTGACGCTAACCCCATTTCGGACTTCTCCAATGAGGAAGAGGTATTGCAGGTCCACCACCTGTCTCACCGACCATCTCGTCTGCCCAGAGCAGTTACAGGCAAACCATCGCCTACTTCAGTATCCTACACCAGCTGCGGTAAAGCCTATGAATGCCAGACCTGCCGGTTCAGGGACGCCGTTTGCAGGACTTGCAACGAACAAGGCCACATTGCCCGTGTTTGCCGTTCCCAAGGTCAGTGCCGAAAGACGTCTGTGCACCAGGAGTCCTCGGATCTTCACACACTCACCTCACACCACCAGCCACACCAGGTATGTAACCTGCCCCCCGACAGCCCCAACAAATTGCATGTAATGGTGTTGATTGAGGGGTACGCCTGTAAAATGGAAGTGGACACGGGTTTGTCCTTTTCCATCATTTCTGCTGCCACGCTGCGCATGCTATGCCCACGGGGGGGACCCCTCCTAGAGAAGTCACACAGTTGTCTTTACAGGTCTTTAACAAAAACCCTGTGGCGATCTGGGGCTGGGGCAGCTTCTGGGTGTAGTATAAGGACTTCAAGGGCCATCTGGATTTGCTGGTGGTGGAGGGACCGTAAACCACTCCTTGGCCTCTTCACCCCCAATCGGCCGACCCTGCAAATGGTTTCCCCCCCGAGTGCTGCGGTGATCCATCTTTCTGGTGGGCTACTCTTATGCACTAGTCCACCGGCCCAGTAAGGTGATGGGCTACGCATAGACCTTGATCCATATCCCACTGCCTGCTTCAGACCCTGATCCCGCCCTGGCCCACATGGTTGCACTGTTGGAAACTCTTCCAGACCAGCCGGTTCACGTCCAGGACGTGGCGCGCCTCATGGCCAAGGACCACGTCCTCTGCCGTGTCTTGGACTGGGTGGGAAGGGGGTAGACCTCACCTCCCACAAGGACGAGCTGTCCTCCTACAAGGGCTGTGTAATGTGGGGTGGCTACGGGACCAGGTGCCCGCCTCCCTACATGAATCCCACCGGAGCGCTCCCCCTCCATGCCAGGACTGGGCGCGCCTCATGGCCAAGGACCACGTCCTCTGCCGTGTCTTGGACTGGGTGGGAAGGGGGTGGACCTCACCTCCCACAAGGACGAGCTGTCCTCCTACAAGGGCTGTGTAATGTGGGGTGGCTACGGGACCAGGTGCCCGCCGCCCTACATGAATCCCACCTGGGAGTCGTCCAGATGAAGGCGCTGGCCAGGAGCTATGTCTGGTGGCCGGGATTGGACCGAAACATAGAGGACACTGTCTAACGCTGCACCACCTGCCAGGAATCGCGGCCCAAACCTCCCCGAGCTCCTGCCCAAGCGTGGGAATCATCACACAGGCCCTGGGCCCGACTCCACCTGGATTTCGCGGGGCCCTTCCAGGGACAACTGTTCTTTATCCTGGTGGATGCTTACAGTAAGTGGCTGGAATTGGTACCAGTGCCCTCCACCTCCTCGAAGTCCACCATCCATGCGATGTGGAGGATCTTCAGCGTGCAAGGCATCCCTGACACGTTGGTCACGGACAATGGCACAGCATTCATGTGCTCTGAATTCCAGGACTTCACCCGGTACTACGGGATCCGACATGTCTGCTTGGCCCAATTTCATCCAGCTTCCAATGGCCAGGCCGAATGTGTGGTGAGGACCACCAAGGACGTGGTCTGCCAGATGAACAGTAAGGACTGGGATTATAAACTGGCAGCTTTCCTCTTCGGCCAGCGGACAACTTCTCACACCACAACTGGATGCAGCCCCGCAGAGCTCCTCCTAGGGTGCCGCCTGATGACCTGGCTGGACCACCTGCACCCCGACCGAGCCCCCGAACAGGTACCGGACACAGAGACACAGGATGTGGTTAGGGGATTCTTCCCAGAAGACCCTGTGTACACACGCAACTATGCCCAGGGGCCCCCTGGATCCCGGCAAGGGTTGTGAGAGTGACGGGGCCCTGATCCTACGAAGTCTCAGTGGAGGATGGTCAGCTGTTATGGCGCCAAATTGATCAGCTGTGCCGACAAGTTCTCCCTCTTGACCCTGAGGACTTCGCAGACACAGACACCCCCGAGACAGCAGCCACCACACAGCCACCAACGACCACGGGTCCCGCAGATGAGGCACCTAGTCTACCTTTTGCCATCCAGCCAGTGGACACTGCAGAAGAAGTCAAGCGCACCAGTGGCATACCTAGCCTATTTGGTGCCTGGGACAGATACATTTTTAACACCCTCATATTTTTTTTTTACCACCAAGTCACAGCTGACTTATGGCAACCCTGTAGGGTTTTCAAGGCAAGAGGCAATTGGATGTGGTTTGCCATTGCCTGCCTCCACATCAGCCTTCTTTAAATTCTGAGATCTGACGAGATCAGGATAGGCTGGGGCTATTCAGGTCAGGCCCCCTTCTCTATACAACAAAATTATTTTCATTATTAATCAGGAAATAGAAATGATGATGATGATGATGATGATGATGATAATGGCCAGAAAATAGATTCAAGTGAGTTGCTGTGATGGTCTGAAGCAGCAGAACAAAGTTGGTTCTTAAAGGTGCCACTGGACCCAAACTTTGCATTCAGTGGCCAGGAAAGAAACACAGACAAGAGAAAAATTTCTTGTATTTAATTTCATATACATAATCCATGCCAGTAAAAACAAAATCAAACGAGACTCAACACAGCTTGTGAACCAGCTTTATTAACGAAGTCAGAAGAAATCATGAACGAGACAAAAACATAGAGCAACAGGCTCTCTTTTAAACAGTCCGGGCTTAGGTAGCCACGCCCACAAGTCAGCTAACAACCAATCACTATTTACATATAAGGTCCAATCACTGTGTTGGAAGCCATCAGAGTTCCGACACGCTATTCCATTATGAGAGACAGTATGTTTGTTAAGTATGAGACTCAACACAGCTTGT
>NW_015174930.1:0-8290 GCF_001447785.1 Gekko japonicus
CTGCCCTTCCCAGTCTCAGTTTCCTTCTGCTATAGGGAGGCAGTGAATGAAAGGGAAATTCTGTGTAAACATACAGAGAATTAGAATGTAGCTATTTTCTGAATGGATTCAAAAGAAGCTGTAAAAGGGACTGGTCACTCTGAAGGCTGAAAGTTCAGTTTGATCCACACCAGCCATCCTGCCTATTGAGTAAAGAAAGGTTTGACTTTCAAACTGTATGCTCTTTGGATGATAGTGATGTTCAGTGTTCCAAGAGTGTGAATGAAAAAAGTCCTCCAATAGTCTCGCAAGTTTGTCCTTGCAGCAGATTTCCAGCGTAGCACAATGCTGCAGCCAGACAAGGGGAAGAGAGGCAGACAAATCAAATAAAACCAGAAAGGGCTTTTTCAAACTCAGTTAGATTTACCAAAAACATTTTGGCCTTAGTGCTGAACTGGTCAAAACCTCTGAGATTCCCTTCAGTGCCTCTTTTCCCTCATGAAACTCTTGTAAGAATTCAATTATGTCTCTATTGATTTCCAAAACATATATTTACCCAAGCCATTTCCAGCTGTTGTTAGTTGGGAGAATGAACATTTACTGGGGAAACAGGATGGGACAGTAGCAACAAGCACCATTCCCAACATTCATATATAGTTAGCGTCTATCCCCATACAAATGCAGACATGTGAAATTCTCTGTGTGATCAAAATCCATGAGTTGCCATTTCTGTAGCAAGCCTTGCGTATGCATGTAAGGTTGGGTCCAACCAGTTTTTTCTACTCTCTCTTGCTCAGTTTCCCTCCTTGCTACTGACTCCGCTCACACGGCTTTGACTATGCAGGTCCCATAAACCCTGGTATAGCCTTTTTGGTGGTCAGAGAAGACTGCTCCTTTCTTTCTCACCAGCTGACAAAATGGTTGAGTTCAGCCAAGAGGAATTCACATACATTCCAACCAATGTTCCCTCTAAGCTGTGGAGTCTTGTGAGCAAAAATCCTACTTTGTGAGCTACTGGCATTAAAGTTGTGAGCAAGAGATTTGGCTGCTGCATAGATTAGCTTGCTCTGGAGCCATCCCTTCCTGAGCCAAGACAAAAATATGTGAGCCAGAGGCTAAAAAACTGTGAGCTAGCTCACACTAACTCAGCTTAGAGGGAACAGTGATTCCAACAAACATGTGGGGAGGGGGGGGTTTGATGGAGTTTGGTGCTGACGGTCTTGTCCCCCTCTACTTGCATTCATTCTGCCCACTTGGAACCCCTAAAAAGGCTTCAGCAACAAAGGGCATGGAAGAAATGTCACCCACTTCAGGTCTATCGTTTCTATTGCTGTGAAATTATGAAGGTGATAAAGCAACCCAGGATATCTCCTTGATACCATACTTGGTATAGCCCTGATCTATGGCAGAGTGACAATATCCTGTCCGAAACAGAAACAGAAGCTGTTTAGTTCATATTTTGGTGAAAGGGTAGGATATGAACGCGAGAAGTAAACAAAATTAGCCCTGATCATCCCCATCATTCTGCTTTATACTAAATCAACCAATGGGTTATCAAGGCCAGGACTATGTACTCTGACAGCAACCTTTCACGTTACCTACCCCAGGATATCTCCTTGATACCATACTTGATATAGCCCTGATCTATGACAGAGTGACAATATCCTGTCCAAAACAGAAATGGAAGCTGTTTAGTTCATATTTTGGTGAAGGGGTAGGATATGAACACGAGAAGTAAACAAGATTAGCCCTGATCATCCCCATCATTCTGCTTTATATTAAATCAACCAATGGGTTATCAAGGCCAGGACTATCTACTCTGACAGCAACCTTTCACATTACCTACCAGCTGATCCGTCCCCATCTTCTTTGACCTTCAATCTTTCCCAGCATCAGGATCTTCTCCAGTGAGTGCTCCCTTCTCATTTGGTGGCCAAAGTATTTGAGCTTCAGTTTCATTATCTGGCCTTCCAGGGACTAGTCAGGGTTGATTTCTTTTAGGATTGACTAATTTGATCTTCATACAAAGCAGATTCTCTGCCACTGAGCCACAGCCCCATCCCTAAATTCCAATTTAGAATTAAGAGGCTAGCAACAATGCCTGATTTCTGAACATCCCTTATATGCTTCTTTGCTCCAACTGATATAATCAATTACTTTGCTCCACACTAGTGCAACAGTTGAGCACCCAGGGCCTTCTTAGCAGCGCTGAGGATGGAGAAAAGGATCTCCTAAACAGAGGAGGGAAATTACAGGAGGGAGAATGCTTACACTGAATGACATGATTCCAAGCCGCAGTGCACTGTAGGCAAAAAACTTTCTTCCCCAAATCATCTTCCAACAAAGAACTTCCTCCTCTCTGCCTACACCTTGTCACAGCCTCAGATCTCAGGCTTTTCTCTGCTTGACATGACAATCATTTCCTTTCGTGATTTCAAAGGGGGGGTCACTTTCCTCCCCTGCATTGAAGCAACTTGCTAAGTTTCACAGGGAAGGAAGAACTTCACAAAGTAACAGGCCTCTGAAAGTAATTAAAACAATTACAGTAACAGTTCTTTTGAATCATGGGTGCCACCTTTCATGATAAGTGTGCCTTCTTAAGCGTAAACCTGTGTTATGAAACCACAAGGCAAAACTAACCAGGGCGGCAGAAGACCATCACAAGGTCCTCTAGATCCCCTCTCACCTACACTGAACTAGGTTTGCCAGATCCTCAACATTCCAAACCTAGAGACTCCTGGGGGAGGGCCTGCCGAGGTCACGGGGAGGAGCTTACCGACATCACACTAATAGTAGTAGTAATGGTAGCTAGGCAGAACCAGCCTGTCCATTAGGGGGACCCAGCTAGGGTTGCCAGGTCCCTCCTGACCAGTGGAAGGGGATGGGGGATGTAGGGTTGCCAAATCCAGGTTGGGAAACTCATGGAGATTTGTGGATGGATCCTGGGGAGGACAGGGACCTCAGTGGGGTACAGTGCCAGAGTCCACCCTCCAAAGCATCCATTTTCTCCAGGGGAACTGATCACTGTAGTCTGGAGATGAGCTGTAATTCCAGGGGATCCCCAGGTCCCAACTGGAGGCTGGCATCCCTAAATTGCCTAGGGCACTGGAGGGGAGGTGGGATGCCAAAATCATTTCATCTCCAGTGGGAAAGCAGAGTCCTAGCTGCAAAGTTAATTATTAGTAAGCAGTTTTGGTCAGTCGCACAGTCGAGTTCAACTCTTTGCAACCCCATGGACCACCACATCACGCTAGGCCCTCCTGTCTTCCATTGTCCTCCGGAGTTTGCTTAATTTCATGTTCATTGCATCGATAACACTGTCTAACCATCTCATCCTTTGCTGTCTCCTTCTTCTTTTACCTTCAATCTTTCCCAGCATCAGGGTCTTCTCCAGTGAGTGCTCCCTTCTCATTTGCTGGCCAAAGTATTTGAGCTTCAGTATCTGGCCTTCCAGGGAACAGTCAGGCTTGATTTCTTTTAGGATTGACTGATCTAATCTCCTTGGAGTCCAAGGGACTCTCAAGAGTCTTCTCCAGCACCATAATTCAAAAGAATCTATTCTTCGGTGCTCAGCCTTCCTTATGGTCCAACTCGTGTGGCCATACATGACTACTGGGAATACCATTGCTTTGACCATACGGACTTTTGTTGGCAGGGTGATGTCTCTACTTTTTATTATGCTGTCTAGGTTTGCCATAGCTTTCCTCTCAAGGAGCAGGCGTCTTACCAAAAGGAGTATTTTAGCATAGCTAAAATTAAACAGTCCTGTGCGTGTGGCTCCAAGCCTACATGCCGATCAAGGAGAGAATTGGACGGTAGCTTGGGGTCTTTGCATGGATCTCCCTGTTTGATAAATTGGTAAAAACACATGCCAAAAAGGGATTCTCCAGACTTCGGCTCCAGTTCCTCCGCCTACAGGCTGGGATGCATAATGGTCAATGTGAATATCAGGGAAGAAGTAATTCCAAACGTAAGGTGGGGCAATGGGAGGAAAAGAACAAGAGTGAATAATAACAGTAGCAGCCTTTTAAGAAGAAAATTAGTATAAACAGGACTCCAAATAACAAGATGAGGTTTGTATGACAAGAGGGGTCCGTCTCATTTACAGTGGATTCACAATGGAGTAGGGAGTCAGTGACAAACAGATCAGAGCATCAAGGTAAGTCAATGAGGCAATGTGTAGTGTCCAATACAGAAAGAAGGGGTTTTTTGTTTTTTGTTTTTTAAATCTGTGTGGTCATTGCTGTATCCTGAGGGAGTAACTTCCATGAATAAATACTTTTTTTTTTTGCCTTTTATCAACTGTGTTTGGTTTGCCAGCTCTCATCCAACCTGCCTACACTAACTCAGGCTTTTGTAACTTCATGGCTGGACTACTGTAATGTGTTCTGCGTTGGGATGCCCTTGAAGACAACTCAAAAACTGCAGCTGGCTCACAGCATGGCAGCCCAATTACAGTCAGAGACTAGCCAATGGGAACACATCTTGCCTGTTTTTAAAACAGCTGCATTGGCTGCTGGTTTGTTTCCAAGTTCAATTCAAAGTGTTGGTTAGAAACCTTGTAGCCTCTTATGGCCAGGCTAGGACCACATATCTAAAGGACCATCTCATAAATTCCCATGCAAACAACTACAGTCTTCTGGTTGTTACCTTCTAGTGGCTTACCTGCTTAAGGCGGTGCACTTGGCAGCTAAGAAAACCTGTTCCTTTTCTAGAGTGGCTCCCACTTTATGAAATAGGCTCTAGAAAGAAGTGTCTTAAAGGGTTTTTGGAAGACAGTGTAATGCTGTTTTATTTGAGAGGGTTTTTAATGGGGTCTAAACCACAGGCATTTTCTTGGGGAGGGGAATTAATGTGTGTGTGTAAGTAAAATGCCATCAAGTTGCAGCCAACGTATGGCAACCCCAACAAGGGTCTTTCAAGGCAAGTGAGAAGCAGAGGAGGTTTGTGATTGCCTTCCTCTGCAGAGTCTTCCTTGGTGGTCCCCTATTCAAGTACCAACCCTCTTTAGCGTCTGAGATCTGATGAGACTGGGCTATACCATGCCGCCTTCCCTCCCTAATGGGAGTACTGTGCTTTATTTGTGTTTTCATTTGTGGAATTGTAAGCCACTTTAAGTCACAACAGAAAAGTGTGGGATAAATATTTTAACAAACAAAAATGAATATAAAGAATTAATGTTCTTCCTTGATGCCCCGCCTTTGTCCCCAGTGGGGACCCAAAGCAGTTCCCATTGTTCTCCTTTCCTCCATTTTCTCCTCACAACAATTCTGTGAGGTAGATTCAGATGAGAGAAGGTGACTGGCCCAAGTCCTCTGGCAAGGTTCCATGGCCAAGTGGGGATTTGATGCTGGGCCTCCCGGATCCTAGTCTGACACTTGAACTGCTGCTACACCACACTGGGTCTAGTACCTACTCTCCTAATTCCCTACTTCCCGGGGTGGATTCAACCATTATCCTACCACTCCACTGAACAAAAGTTTATTCATTCACTCGTTAGTTTATTTACACCCCACTTCTTCATTTGGCTCAAGTCTGAAGCCTTCCGTATGTCTAAGGAGGAAGAGCCACTTAAGATGGAGGAAGGTTTCTCAGGCTACTTGGAAGAAGGTTGGACCCACCCCACTGTCACTCAGAAGTCCATCAGTGGCTATTAGCCACAAGGTATAGATAGGAACTCTCAGTCTGGGGCAAGTGATGCTCTATATTCTTGGTGCTTGGGCGGGGCAACAGTGGGAGGGCTCCTAGTGTCCTGGCCCCACTGCTGGACCTCCTGATGGCACCTGGTATTTTTGGCCACTGTGTGACAGAGTGTTGGACTGGATGGGCCATTGGCCTGATCCAACACTGGCTTCTCTTATGTTCTTTGTGTCCAGATCAAGGGAGGTGGTAGTTCCGCACTATTCTGCTATGGTCAGGCCCCACCTGGAGTACTGTGTCCACTTTTGGGCACCACATTTGAGGAAGGATGTTGACAAGCTCGAGCGTGTCCAGAAGAGGGCAACTGGGGTATAATGGCATAGAGTCCTCGAGCCCAAGTGGCAATTTTCTCTAGGTGAACTGATCTCAGTCATCTGGAAATCAGATATAATCCCAGGAGATTGCCAGACACCACCTGGAAGCTGGCAACCCTATTAACACACATCGGGTTCTCATATTATGGCAAAAGTGTCCCACATCCTTCATAGTTCTGTAAGCTTCTTGTATCTATCCTGAATCGGGGGTTATTAACATTTCTTTTCATCCTTGGCTAGAGGTGCCTTTTTTCCTGTCGCTTTCCTGGCTCTGTTTTTGAGAATGGCCAGCCGCAGCCATACATCCTATTCTAAATGTGGCTGCGCTTAAAGTACAGGATTGCATTTCGGTGCCATGATATAAGTCGAAACGGCAAGCTGAGACTGCGCACATTTTAGAAAAGGTTTCGGGGGGGGGGGTCACTGGCCTCATTGTTTCCGATGAACATTATTATGCTACCAAGAACATATTGTTCTTACACTGTTCCTTTGGCACCAACCGTGGAGCCCCACGATCGACTATTCTATAATTGCTCTTCGGCATTTATGCGTCTTCTGGTTGTTTGGTTGCTAAACAAGCCACATCTGGCATTTTGAGAGAGATGCTTTTCCTCATGCCTCCAATTACTTCATTACCCTCTCACATCTAAAGCCTCCGTAGCAATCTTCACTCTTCACTGAAAGAGCAAAATTTACAAGTGGGGGGGGGAGAGTCAGCTTCTTCAAGGGAAGTTTTCTGTGGCATTTTCCACCAGGATTCTTAAGCAAACCTTTGCCTGGTTTTTTCAAAAAGGGTCACAGCTCAGGGCGAGTCACCCTGCAGGCTGCCCTTTCCTTTCTGTCTTCCCTAATGAGACTTGAGCCATTGTCTTGGCAAACAAGAGGAGGTTTGCAGAAGACGGGAGAAGGGCAACCACAGCGTACATCTTCAAAGGTGGGGTGCTGCACTGGAGGGAGCCGAGCGGGGGAGTGAGACGCTTTTCTAAAAGGGGGGCACTGAATGGGACAAAAGGACTTCGGTGCTCATTGCTAATGATTTGGCGTGCTACCTAGAGACGCTTATATAACCACCAAGGACTTGCAAGAGAAATGCCAAGCTTTGCTAGAGGAAGAATCACATGATACCAGTGACAAAATGGTGTAATTTGTATGCAGGGAAAATACATTATTGTAAGATACCAGTGGACTCTAGCAGCAGAACCAAGGTACATGATGCCTTACTCTCTGGGATAGCTTGCCAGCAGGAGGGGAGAGGGAGTTGCTATCCTTCTGTCTGTTGTGCTTCAGCACCACCCCTGAAGATGGCCAGGTGGAGGTATTGCAGCTCAGTAAACTTTCCTTGGATTCTTAGGGGTGGCCAAACTTGCTTAATGTAAGAGTCACATAGGATAAATGCCAGATGTTTGAGAGCCGCAAGACATGAATAAATATTGCACAGATGTTTTAATTGGGAAATATGCAAATTTGCTTTTTATTAACATTAAATGAAACTGCCAGAAATAAAAACAAAAGGGGTAAAAACAGCTATTGATGATATGTATTGGTCCAATTATATTTATTTGTCTAAGAGAGAGAAAGAGATGGAGAGGTGGAAAGAAAGAATTAAAGAGGTGGAGAGAGGGAGAGAGAAACAAAGAAAGCAAATAGATGGGGAGGGGGGGAGGAAGGGAGAGAGAGAAAGGAATGAAGGGAGAAAGACAGAAAAGAGAAAGAAAGGTGGAAAGAAAGCAAATAGATGGGGAAGGAAGAAGGAAGGGGAAAGAGAGAGAGAGAAACAAAGAAAGCAAATAGATGGGGAGGGAGGGGAGGGAGGAAGAGAGAAAGAGAAAGGTGGAAAGAATGAAAGAGGTGGAAAGAAAGGAGAGAGAGAAAGAGGGAAACCAGAAACAAAGAAAGCAAATAGATGGGGAGGGAGGGGAGGGAGGAAGAGAGAAAGAGAAAGGTGGAAAGAATGAAAGAGGTGGAAGAGGAAGGAAGGAAGGGAGAAAGAGAGACAGAAAGGAAGAAAGGTGAAAAGAAAGAAAGAGCTGGAAAGAAGCAAATAGATGGGGGAGGGAGGAAGGAAGGAAGGGGGGAAGAGAGAGAGAGGTAGAAAGAAAGCAAATAATTGGGGTGGGAGGGAGAAACAGAGAGGTGGAAAGAAAGTAACTTTAAATGTACTCTTCAACCCCCCACACACACACACCCTCATACCATCCAGCTTGGCTTGGAGATGGGATTTCACGTGACAAATGTGTTCTTCAAGCTGGTGGGGAGGGGGGGCTTTGAAAGTTAAAGCTGCTTTTTTTCTCTGCTCT